>NC_082686.1:122551124-122852790 GCF_949987515.2 Delphinus delphis | reverse complement strand
CTCCACAACGGGAGAGGCCACAACAGTGAGAGGCCCGCGTACCGAAAAAAAAAAAAAGATATATACTTTTCAGGTAGCTTATTCTCAAATAAAATTACCCATAGAATTATTGGAATTTGGAGTAAATGGAAGAATAATTTGATGTTGCTTTGAATTATCTAAAAGGAAATCAGAATATAGTTCTGGATACGTTTTGAGACATCAGAATAACTCAGAAAATCAAAAATAAAATAAAGAACCTATCTGAGAGAACCGCTCACATTAGTCTTGACTTTTCTGTTAGTTAGAATGATAGAAATGTATCACAAAGAGACAGCAAATAGCAAATATCTATATTTCCATCAGTATCCCACTCATTGTGCATTTATGTAATTTATGTTAGGCAGTCTTTATAAACACACCATATCAAAAATTGCGCCAAAATTAATACAGGAGATATTAAACAAAATGAGCAGAAAAACTATGTATTCCATTGAAAGCTGACACTCATTTGTAGCAACCAAGGATGAGGACACTGAACCATCTCTTTCCTAACAATTTGCTGCCTTAGTTTTAGAAATGCAGCTGAGGGAAATGGAGTTTGATGTTCAGGCTGCATTCCTCAGTGTAACGTGGGTAGAGAGCACCCTCTACTTTCTCCTGATTAAATAGCACCCCTAGCCAGGAAGAAAGGAGATGCTGGTTCTTTGCGGATATTTTGCTCAGAAAATCAGAAGGGATTTGTCTATAAGGTTCATTACCTCTTGGCCTCTATTGCCAATAACCCATATTCAGGAGGCCACCACTGTGACACCCTCAAAGGAACTCCCTGAAGGAGGCAAATTCTAGAAGGAGAATACCTGCTCTGAAGCTTCCCACCTTCCCCGAACTGAATCCGCACAGCCCCGCCAGGAGGGGAGAATGCAGCTTTGAAAAATAACACCTTTGTTATTCCAAGTGTTAGAGATGAAGCTGAGTTTTCAGATGGCCTCAAGGTTTGTGCACCCTTCACCAAACACAGATGGAAAGTGGACTCTTTGAACTGCTTTGAAAATCTGTTACTAAGTATTGCTGTGGGTCTGGGAAGCAGCCATTGCTAACTTCTGACTGCCTGCAATTTTTATGGCTGTGTGATGACAAGGGATAAAATAGCTTCATTTTACAAATAAATCGCTTATATGCCAGGGAGGGAAAACTCACTGTCTAATCAAGATTTAATCTTAACTATGGTAATTCGAAATGGTGGTCTTTTTTATTTTAAAGACTGGCTTGAATATTGGCGTTATAATCAAGTCATAGAATATGCAGATAACATTAACTCATTCACCCTGTTCTACTGATGATTTTGACTTTTTGTGGTTTCAGTACTTTTCTCTGAAGGCATTAAAATATATATATAAATATATATATATATATAAAGATGGATATCACCTATTTACATAGCAGTGATTGGCATTACAGTTCTTTAGCGCTTTGTAAGTTACATTAGAATATATTGACTCTTTGAATCTAAAATCAGAAATATTTGCTGTAGTAAGTCAATGCCATGATCTGGGTTACACAATGGTTTCATTAAAAATATTTTAGATGTTTAATGCCACAGTTTTCATTTGCCTATATTAGGAACAACCATTCAATATAAACCACTGCAAACTGACAATCTTACTAAAGTCAGATTTAAGCCAGCAGAATTTACAATGTACCATCCATCAGAGCCTCTTACACATGCAGCACATAACCAGTTAGATTGTTCTTGTTGTTTTCCCTTCAAAGAAAATTGAGCCACTGGGTAGGAATCAAGACATTCCTACAAACTGGCAGAAGGCTGTGAGAACTTCAGTTGTACTGTTCTTAATGGTAAACCAAGGTTTGGCCCACGCAATTGACAGCACTAAACTCTATGTTCTCAATGTAGTTTATTATGATTTTACAAACACTAAAAATTGCACCATGTACACACAGTGTGTGTTTGTGTCTGGGCCAAAAAACAACTATCTCTTAGGTTGATATCACATTCAGCAAGTTTTAATGCTAAGGTTTCTATGGAAACATTAACTTAGCTGTGTTGTTTATGTGCAACATTTTTATGGTGGGAGTTTAACAATATCAACAGAGGTACATTATGATATATATTTAATAAGAACACATACTTTAGCCACAGCAGGCTGCCTCCTTGGAGCATGGCAAGGATAGCTGTGTGACCCTCTATCCCATCTCAGCAGGCACACAACAGCAGGACTGAGCAGACTCAGTAATCTCTTCCCCGGACCCATTGAACTTTTTCTTTTCAAAAAAAAATGATGTATATATAAAGAGACCAGGAATCTGAGCTTCCTTGCAACTTCCACCCCCCAGGGTTCACTGAGTGACTGTAAAATTCTGGCATGCACAATATTCTTTATTCCATCCTTCCTGCCACAGGTATTAATCATGGTGAAAGGAAGAATCTCACATCATGAGAATTTACAATCTCTCCATCTTCCTTGAGTTTAAAATGCTTGTATAATTCAAAAGTGGCACTAAAATTTCAATGATGTTTCAAGAAGGGTCTACTGGAACTATTACCAGTGTCTGATAATAACTACCTGATGGAAAAAAAAAAGAAAGATATCCTGGAACTAAAGGGAAGAGAGGGCAGGGAAGGAAGAAAGCTTTGTCACCTGGTTTCCTTCCATCCATTATTTCGCTGACAAAGAAGCCAGGAAGATGTGTAAAATCTCATTCACGTTCTTGAGAGAAAAAAACAATTGAATGGAAAAAAAAATTATATGACTGCTTTGCTGATGCCCCCGCATCATTCTTAAAAATACTCTCAGAAAGAGTAAGGGCAAGAATCATGATACATAGTTGATGAGATCTTCAAGCGACTAGACTTGCATAATAACTTGAGACTGCTATAAATTCAACCTATGTTCATTAGTTTAGAACTGCAAATTATGCTAAGGGCTAGAAGTAAAATGATTAAAGTGGAGTTCTTGCCAGGGCCACCATGTGTGATTATGCTGCTTGTGAATGACCCTGAGAAACCCAAGCAGAGGACAGAAGTGGGGCTGTAATAAGGCCACGCTCTGCTCACCAAGCCACAGACTCACAGGGTGCCGTCTGCCCAGTGGAGATGGGATGGGGGATACGTTTTTTAAAAAACATTCACATACAAAACGGGGACACCTTTTTAAATTTACACACTGTTGTATCACAAATGTTCTCTGGCCTCAGTGTAGCTCAAAGAATATTGACTAGTATGCCAGGCCTAAAAACTGTATTGGATACTTACTTGTCCATGTAAGAGGCAAGGTATCTGCCAGGCACTGTATATATCTTTTTTTGTTTTCTTTTTGTTTTTCTTTTTTTTTTTCCTTTTTTTGGCTGCATCGCAGCATGTGGGATCTTAGCTCCCCAACCAGGGATCGAACCCATGTCCCACTGCAGTGGAGGTGCGGAGTCCTAACCACTGAATCACCAGGGAATTCCCTCATTTTTATCTTATTTAGTCCTCAGAAGAATGAAAAGTCTTTATCAGGACCAACATGGTATGGTCCCCAAGCTTGTTCTTATTCCTCATCTCCCCTCACTCTCCCTTGTGCCTCGTCTGCTCCTCTCTGTGTCCAGAGCCCTTTGCACTTGCTAGCGCCTCTGCCTGGAACACTTCCTCCACATGCTGCCCTGGGGTTCATTTCCTCGCTCTGGGCAGGTGCTTGACCGTCCCCTTATCAGGAAATCCTTGTTGGCATGTCTACCTTTCTGGGAGCCACCTCTCTGCCAACCCCCAAGCACTTTGGACTGGTGGTCCACCCTTACGCATCCTAATTTTTCTTCATCTAACTTACCATTCCCTTCCTATATTACATATTTAATTGATGGTCTATTTATAGTCCGCCTCCCAAAACTAGAACCTAAGTTTTAGGAAAGCAGGAGTTTTTGCTTCTTTTGCTTTTCACATCATCCCCACCTCTGCCAACTTGGGGATGTCACTTGTGACCTAATCCAACATCAGCCCATCTGGGTAGACTTTTCCTAGGGTTTACCCCTTTTATCTCCACTCCAGATATACCAAAGAATAGCCAATATGAACCCCACTCCCATCATTTAATCAAAATTGAGATATTTAAGTAATGTATTCTTTTCTGACGATATCTTACTTGAATATATTATGTAAAACATGAAAAAAGTTCCTTAGAAAGTAATTTATAATGGTACAGGAGTTTCTTTCTGTCCCCCTCAAAAATCAAGGTTCTAATTGCCCCTGCATCAGTTAGCAATTCCCTTAGGCTACATGTAACAGCAACATTATGGAACAGTTTTTAATATAGCAGAAACTACTTTTTTCCTCTAGCAAAAGAAATTTTGAAGTTGACAGTCTAGGACAAATGCAGCCCCTCCACAATACCTTCGGTACTTCATACTTTTATTTTTCTTCTCCTCATTCTCAGGTATATCTTTCACCCTCATGGTCGTAACACAGTGCATTCCACATCATCCTCCATCATTGAGGTCATGTTTTAGGCAGGAAGGATAAGTGTGGTGAGGATCAAAAATACATTCCAGTAAAGTCTGACCCCTCTTAAAAAGATTTTCCAGGATTCTACCCAGCAACTCCTACTTATATCCCACTGGGGAGCATTGTGTTACACGATTGCCCATACTTCAAAGAGAGCCAAAAAAGTGTAGCTTTTTAGAGGAATGCATTTCCACCTCCATTTAAACCAGGTTTTGCTGGTCAGGAAGAAATAAGAATGAATAATGAGAAGACAACTAGTACATGATCCATCACTGTCCCTACAAGAGGGTAGTGGATATCAGGCTATCAACCAACAGTGCCTGAAACATTGGAAAAAAGGAGAATATCTTCTCCATAAAAATTCTCCCAATCTTCACTTGGTCTTATAATACAGTTAATGTAATTTTTGCAGAAGTTTCATTCATAAAGAATTATTCTAAATCATTAATAAAAAGACAAATATCCTAACAGAATAAAGGATCAAGGGATATGAGACTTGCCCAAAATAGCCAAGAGAAAACAAAAGAGGTTCAACCTCACCTGTAATCAGGAAACGCAAATTACAATGAGATATTATTTCACATCTTTAGATTGGCAGAAATAAAAAGGCTGCATAATATCAAACATTTGAAAAGATGTAAGAAAATGACAGCTCCTACATTGCTGGTGAGAGTGTAAATCGGTGCAACACTTTTGAGAGCAATTTGGTGATACTTAGGAAAGCTGAAGATGCTAGCATTCTGCCATTGTCATATACCCCAGAATGCCCTTGCACAGCAAGCCCAAAAACATGTGCATACGTATATAAATTTAGTCATTGTTCGTGATACCAATTGGCTGGTTTGGGTGGGCAGGGCTTTACTATACCCATTTTATGGTTTGCTCCTTCCTATAATGAGCAGAAAGAGGACAGATACTGAGATACTACACTGTTTGACTTGGACTGGTCCTAATATTTTAATACATATGGAACCAATTCTCCACATATCAAACAATGCTGACAGGGGGGACATTTACAAATAGCCCTTTTGGTGTCCACATTTCTATTTTGTAATGGAGTCAAGACTAAACGTTCTCTGATTTTGTTATGGTTTTATAAACTGCAATCCCTATGACACTTAAGCCTACTTGATCTCTACCCTATCACAGAATAAAAACCTGGTGGAGATAAACTAAATATTTAGTAAATATTTAGGTAACTAAATACTATAAAAACTAACTTCAGGAGTGATACCAGCAACACGGCCAAATAAGGCATCCTTTGCTTATATCCCCCCTCAACAACAACGGCATCCCATCCACAGACAAAAGAGCCTTGCTGGGAGCTATGGGATCCAGCATCATATGCCAAAGGATCCAGGAGGAGTCTTGCCTACCTCCGCATCAGGTAATGGGCACATAGACCCTGGTCCTGGCTACATCCCCTCTCACAGTCTGGGAGTCCACGGAGGTCACTGTCTTAGACAATCACACACAAATGAGAGAGCCTTTGTGGAAGGGCAGGTTTTTAGCAGAAAAGTTTCAGCACACTGTTGGAGCAAAACATATGAGTTTGGATGCACTGGAGAGAGTAAAAGAAACAGTTAGACTTTACACCTACGTCACCTCTCCCCCAAGGCATAATAGCTCAGGGCAAGGAAAGACCTTCTTGGCTCATGATTTCTCCCACAGGGGAAGTGAGAGCAAGCATATGAGTGAGTGCTCAGCTTCGCCAGCTATGCAGGAAGCTGCCAAAGAGGCCCATTTCTCTCTCACCCCACCCAGAGTACTGAGTCATGAGCTATATGACTGCAAAGTGGGAAGAAACTGAGAGAGCAGCAGATAAGACTCCTGGAAGGCATTAAAGGGAATCAGATCCTACTAACTGTGTCGCAAACTTCATCAAGGAGTCCACCCAAAAGTGCCAAGAATGCTTCCCCTGCAGATCCCCCCAGTTGGCCCATGGGTACCACCGGCACTCCATGTACCTAACTCACATACCCCCAACCCTATGGCTAGCTCCCTGAGTGCACTCCGTATGGTGGTGACACTGAGCTTTGGAAAATAGCTAGCGAGCACTTGAAAAAAGCTGGTCCAAATCTACAAGACAGGGAGAGACCTCAAACTTGAGCTTTAGCTCTACCCTTGGGAAAGCAAAAGAGAGACTATCAGCACCTGGCCGAGTGCATTGCAGGACCGACAGAAAGGAATACAAGTTTAAAAATTCTGCCCCAAGAGGGAGCAAGAAATGTGGAGCAGGTGTATCCACAGAAGGTCTGAGAATGCCACAGATTACTAAGAGGGCTGACAGAGGCATTTCTCTCCAGAGTCAGTCAGTAGAGACTAGAGGAGGATACCGTTACTACAAATGGAAAGATAGCAACTCAAGACTTCAAGGAACATGAAAAATCAGGGAAACATGATACCACCAAGGATCACAATAGTCTTCCAGTAACCAACCCCAAAGACATGGATATCTGTGATTCACCCTGTAAAGAATTCAAAATAACTATTTAAGGAAGCCCAATGAGCTACAAGGAAACACAGGAAGACAATTCAATGAAACCAGGAAAACAACATACAAACAAAATAGGAAGTTTAATAAAGAGATAGAAATAAGAATAAGAAAGAACCAAACAGAAGTTCTAGAGCTGAAGAATACAATGAATGAAAGAAAAAAAATTCAATATAAAGAACGGATAGAAGAATGGATCAAGCAAAAGAAAGAATCTGTGAATTAGAAGGCAGGACCTTTGAAATTATTCAGTCAAAGGAGAACAAAAAAGAAAAAAAAAAAAAAGAGTGAAGAAAGTCTACATGATCTATGGGATACCAGCAAAAGAAATGATCTGCTAATTATTTGAGTCCCAGAAGCAGAAGAGAGGGAAAAGGGGACAGAAAGCTTATTTTTTTTAAATGACTGAAAACTTCCCAAATGTCAGAAAATATTTGGACATCCAAGTTCATGAAGCTCATAAGTCAAACAAACTTAACTTTAAAATGTCTTCTTCAAGATACATTATAATAAAACTGCCAAAAAGCAAAGACAGAAAAAAAATCTTGAAAGTAGCAATGGAAAAAAAGGTTGTAACTCACAATGGAACTCCCATAAGGTTATTAGCAGATTTCTCAGCAGAAACCTCATAGGCCAGGAGACAGTAAATATGATATACTCAAAGTACTGAAAGAAAAAAAGAAAAGAACCTACCAACCAAGACAACTCTATCTGGGAAAGTTGTCTTTCGGAAACAAAAGAGAGAAAAAGAATGCTCCATACAAACAAAGCTGATAGAGTTCATCACCACTAGATCTGCCTTATGAGAAATCCTGAAAGGAGTTCTTCAGGTTGAAATGAAAGGACACTGATTAATAACATGAAAACATATGAAAATATACAACACACTGACAAAGGTAAGTATACGGTGAAATTCAGAACACTCTAATACTATAATATGGTTGTATATTAACCACTTACTCTAGTATAAGGGTTAAAGGACAAAAGTATTAAAATTAACTATAGCTACAATAATTTGTTAATGAATACACATTATAAAAGAGAGAAATTATGACAGCAAAAACATAAAAGTGGTAGTAAAAGGGTAGAGTTTTTGTATGTGATTGAAGTTAAATTATTATCAGTGCAAAATAGATTGCTATATATATATATATATATATATAATGTTTTCTGTAAGCTACCTGGTAACCACAAAGCAAAAGCCTACACTAGATACACAAAAGATAGAAAGAGGAAATCAAAGCATGTCACTATGAAAAATTCTTAATTTTCAAAGGAAGAGAGTGAGAAAGAATAAAACAAAGGGACTGTAAAACAGCCAGAATAATGAATAAGATGGCATTAGTAAGTCCCTACTAATTAGTAATTACTCTAAATGTAAACTGATTAAATTATCCAATCAAAAGACACTGAGTGGCTGGATGGGTAAAAAAGACCCAACTAAATCCTAAAATTTTTATGGAGCCACTGAGGACCCTAGATAGCCAAAGCAATCCTGAGAATGAAGAACAAAGCTGGAGGTACCATGCTTCTGCTTTCAAACTGTATTACAAATCTAGAGCAATCAAAACAGCAGGACACTGGCATAAAAGTAGACACATAGGCCAATGGAACAGAATCAAGAGCCCAGAAATAAACCCTCAACCACTATCTGACAAGGGAGTCAAGAATACTCAATGGGGAAAGGAGTCTCTCTTCAATAAACAATGTTGAGAAAACTGGATAATTACATGCAGAAGAATGAAACTGGACCCCTATCTTACACCACTCACAAAAATTAACTCAAAATGGATTAAAGACTTAAACATAAGACCTAAAATGCATAGAAGAAAACATAGGGAGAAGCTCCTTGACATCCTGACAATGACTTTTTTTGGATATGACACTAAAAGCACAAGTAACAAAAGCAAAAATAAATAAATGGACTACATCAAACTAAAAAGCTTCTTCACAGCAAAAGAAACAATCAACAAAATAAAAAGGCAAACTAATGAATAGGAAAAATATTTGCAAATCATATATCCAATAAAGGGTTAATAACCAAAATATATAAAGAACTTGTACCATACTATTTAGTCAATAGTTAAAAAAAAAAATCCTATTAAAAAATGGGCAGAGGAACTGAAAGATACTTTTCCAAGGACGATATACAAATGGCCAACAGGTACATGAAAAGATACTCAACATCACTAATCATCAGGGAAATGCAAATCAAAACAACATGTCACTTCACATCTATTAAAACAGATTTTATCAAAAGAAGAGAGATAGGGCTTCCCTGATGGCACAGTAGTTAAGAATACGCCTGCCAATGCAGGGGACATGGGTTTGAGCCCTGGTCTGGGAAGATCCCACATGCCACGGAACAACTAAGCCCATGCACCACAACTACTGACCTGCGATGTAGAGCTCGTGAGCCACATCTGCTGAGCCTGTATGCCACAACTACTGAAGCCCATGCACCTAGAGCCTGTGCTCCACAACAAGAGAAGCCACCGCAATGAGAAGCCTGAGCACCACAATGAAGAGTAGCCACCGCTCGCCTCAACTAGAGAAAGCCTGCACGCAGCAATGAAGACCCAATGCAGCCAAATATAAACAAATAAAATAAATTAATTTAAAAAAAAGAAGAAGAGCGATAACAAGCAAGGATGTGAAGAAAAGGGAATCCTTATGCACTGCTGGTAGCAATGTAAATTGGTATAGCCACCCTGGAAAATAGTATGGAGGTTCTTAAAAATTAAAAACAGAGCTACCATATAACCTAGCAATCCACTTCTGGGTAGGCATCCAAAGTAAATAAAATCAGGATATTGAAGAGATATCTGTACGCCCATATTCTTGCAGCATTATTCACAGCTGCCAATATAGAAACAACCTAAGCGTCTGCCTACAGATTAATGGATAAAGAAGATATGGTGTGTATGTGTGTGTGTGTGTGTGAATATTATTTAGCCATGAGAAAGAAGGGAATCCTGCCATTTCTGACAACATGGATAGCCCTACATGGCATTATGCTAGGTGCAATAAATCAAACAGATAAAGACAAACACTGTATGATATCACTTATATGTGGAATCTTAAAAAACTGTATTCATGGAAAAAGTGTAGAACGGTGGTTGCCATGGGCTGGGAGATAGGGGAAATGAGGGATGTTGGTCAAGGGTCCAAACTTCCAGTTATAAGATGAATAAGTTCTGAGGATCTAATGTACAGTATGGTGACTATAGTTAACAATACTGCATTATATACTTGAAAGTTGCTAGGAGAGTAGGTCTTAAATGTTCTCACCATAAAAAAGAAATGGTAATTATGTGATGTGATGGAGATGTTAACTAACACTACTGTGGTTAACATTTTGCAAAGTATAAGTGTATCAAATCATCACAGTGTACACAGTAAACTTATACAATGTTTTATGTCAATTATATCTCAATAGACTCAGAACAGAAAACTGGCTTCTAATCAAGGAGGCAAATACTGCCCTAAATATCCTGGCCCTAAAAAAGAAAATCAGTATCATTAAGCAAATATGCAAAGAATATATAATTATGCAATAAATATATACTCTGCGTATTCATGCTTTTGTCATTAACAAGTCATATTATTTTGAAAACTATAAAGAAAAAATATTTTCTCTGAAAAGCATTTGTGAATGTTTTGATGCAGCAATCACTGTGTCATTGAAGTCATCTTTAAGAACAATGATTCCATTCTTTCAGAAAAATGAAGAACAAATTCAGGAGTACTATGTGACAAATTCCTGGTTTGCCTAGAGAGGGTTTTATTGGCATTTCTTACTCCATTTCTATGAGTTTCACTTTCTGGTTCTATCATTCTGAAAAGATGGGGTAAAAAAAGCTTGATATTTCTAATTAAATGTCACGTGCAAATTGTTACTTAAATTTTTCTTAAGTTTAAGGGTTATTTTTCTTCTATTTTTTCATTTCTGTGTAATTTCTCATGATTTTAGAAATTACATATACTTCAACCATAATACAAGCAATGGATACATGTATACGTATACATATACATTAAAGTGTTCACACATAATTTCTTCTAGTATATTCAACATGGTAAGAAATATAAAATTATTTTTAGAAAATAAATGGGAAATATTTTGTCATATTGTGGTCACATGAATAATGTATTACATTTTAATTAAGTCATATTTCGTAAATCATTAATTTATTTTCTTAGTTCACATCAATATTTAGTGTATTTACTTTCTCAGGGGGTGTTTTGTTTTCTCTTTCATGCTCCACAGGCCTCCATTAAAGCTAAAATATACCACTCTCTCACTTTGTCCCAGCTTACTCTCTCACTTACGAAGTGAGAGAGTGGCATGGACTTATATATACTACGAAATGTAAAATAGATAGCTAGTGGGAAGCAGACGCATAGCACAGGGAGATCAGCTCGGTGCTTTGTGACCACCTAGAGGGGTGGAATAGGGAGGGTGGGAGGGAGACGCAAGAGAGAAGAGAGATGGGGATATATGCATATGTATAGTGGATTCACTTTGTTATAAAGCAGAAATTAACACACCATTGTAAAGCAATTATACTTCAATAAAGATATTTAAAAATATAATAAAGTATACCAATAGATCACTAAAGAGTCATTTATTAAAGCATCCCTTTGCTTTTAGTATTTGTGACTAGTGTCCTTTAATGTAAAGTGAACAGAAATATTATCCAAGTTATAGTTCTTCATTCAGCGGCTACATAATACAGGCATGAATATTTTAAAGGTATACTAAAATATATGAAATCTATACATGTGATATTTTCATTCTCATGTAACTTTCATTCTGATGTCAGTTTGAAATCATATATTTCTAAATACTACATAAAGATTCAGAGGTTAGTTTAGACTTACTTCTTTCTCTATTCTGCCAAAAAACAAAAATGGAGGAAAAAAGGCTTAGCATTAATCACTAGTGTTAAATAAACACAACAAGATAAATGAATAGAACCAAATGTGAAGAAAATGGCCAAATTAAAATGTGACATAGTAATTAGAGTCCCTTAAGACCTAGTCATTAATGCATATTTATGGCTACATTTTCATAATTGGCTAACAAAAATTATTTGTCCCCCAAGAACTTGAAAAGAAATAAGATGTTCATCCAAGAATTAAGCTTCAAAAATAATGCATAATAAATCTTCTCAAAAAGGGAGGATGAGTCTCAGGTCAAGTATACATGACTATATAATAATCTAATTGACAGTTTTACTAAAACATGAGGAAGAATGTGTGAAAGCCAGTTTGGTTAATATGAAAGCAAAGAAGAAAAACAGAATTTATGCCCAACTGAGGCAGGTAGCCTCCAAGATGGTCTCCAATAATTCCTGCCTCCTGGTATTCAAATCCCATATGATCTCTCCCATATTGTAACAGCATTAGTCGGAATGACCAATAAAAAATGGCAAAAATGTCCATAGATGAATGGATAAAGGTGTGGTACATATATACAATGGAATACTACTCAGCCATAGAAAAGAATGAAATGACGCCATTTGCAGCAACATGGATGGACCTAGAGATTATCATAACTAAGTGAAGTAAATTAGACAGAGAAAGACCATATGATATTATTTATATGTGGGATCTAAAATATGACACAAATGAACTTATCTGCAAAACAGAAACAGACTCACACACATAGAGTACAGACTTGTGGTTGACAAGGGATGGAGGGGAGGGGAGGGATGGATTGGGAGTTTGGGGTTAGCAGATGCAAACTAGTATATTTAGAATGGATAAACAATAAGGCCCAACTGTATAGCAAAGGGAACTGTATTCAATATCCTGTGATAAACCATAATGGAAAAGAAAATGAAAAAGAATGTGTGTGTGTATATATATAACTGAACCACTTTGCTGTACAGGAGAAATTAACACAACATACAGATAAGTAACACAAAATCTAAGCACAACAGCAGAGAGAGAGAGAGACCAGTGGGCACTAAATTTTTATTTTCAGACTCACTAATAAAGGTTTTCCCTTAAATGTATATAAATGGGAAGATTTTCCACCAATAACCTCCAAGACATATTTGACATGAATGACCCCATGTGTTTTACATGTATCATGCAATCTAGGCTGCCATTAAGCAATTCATCAATATAATTCCTCTTTTCCTGGTTTTAGTATTCACTAAGCAACCCTCTGACTGATTTGACTTTCCAAGAAATCTGACTACAAAGAGAAACTGCACTGATCATGCTGGCATGAGTATTCAGATCACTGGGAAAGGTGCTCTCCCTTCTAGATTAAATTGGCGATCTGATTTTAGACATTGTGTTGAGAGACTAGTTACTATGAATCTGCCACTGACAGTGTGCTTTTGATGGGTTGTGAAACTTGGGATTCTGAGTCTAAAGGAATAGAGACAGATCATCAATGCACAAAACTTAGTCTATTTACAAAAGTAGTATCTTCTTGGGAGGACAGACCATAATCCTTCTGCAGATGACACTTCCCTTAAAACCAACATTTCTTTGTGAGAGTACCACATGGCTTAATAGCAACATGACAAGAGAAATACCCTATCTCTGAAATCAAGTGAGAATTCACATCACAGTCACATTTCATACCATGGAAGCTCCATGAGGACAGGCGTTCTGTCCTGTTCATTCATTGATATATCTTGTGCCGGGTGCAGTAGGTATTCAGTAAATTTTCATCAAATGAACATAAACTTAAATACTACTCAAACACTCTTGTGTGTTTCACTACACAGTTCCTTCCCTCATTCCTCACAAAAGCCATCGTATATCTTTCTTAATTTCTTCATACATCTAAAAGTGAAACATCTCCTATTAGTAAATGACTTAAGTCTTAGTTCACAATTAAAATGTGAATTTTCAAGGGAAGATATCTCTTAACTCCCAGCCACAAAATCTATATCAATTTGTATCAACAATAAGACATACTAACATATCCTAAAGACCATTCCATATTCACACATACATATATACCTAATTTGGTGAATTTTTGACTTGATCCTAATTTTCTAATTGAGTTATAATTAACATACAATATTATATTAGTTTCAGGTGTACAACATAGCGCTTCAATATTTTTATGCATAATGAAATGATCACTATAACCAGTTATCATCCATCATCAAAAATGTTGTTACAGTATTATTGACTACATTTCCTATGTGTACATTACATCCCCATGACTTATTTATTTCACAGCTGGAAATTTATACCTTTCAATCCCCTTCACCTCTTTTGTCTGTCCCCCCACCTCCTTCCCCTCTGGCAACTACCAGTTCTCTGTATCTGAGTCTGTTTCTGTTTTGTTTTGTTCACTTGTTTTGTCTTTTAGACTCCACTTATAAGTGAACTCAGACAGTATTTGTTTATCCCTGTCTGACTTATTTCACTTAGCATAATACCCTCCAGGTCCATCCATGTAATTTGAAAAGATATATGTTCCCCTACCTGCACCACTGTTTACAATAGCCAAGATATGGAAGCAACCTAAGTGTCCATCAACAGAAGAATGGATAAAGAAGATGTGGTATATATATAAAATGGACTATTATTCAGCAATAAAAAAGAATGAAATCTTGCCATTTGCGGCAACATGGATGGAACTAGAGGGTATTAAGCTAAGTGATTTGTTCCTAATTTTAGTGAAAAATCTACAATGTCGCCATTTAGCACAATACTGACTTTGGCTTTGTAGATATAAATGTAAAGGATGTAGATATAAATGTAAATGTATCTCTAGCCCTCCTCTACCAAAAATTTTAATCAAAGAACAGATGCATCACAAATTGTATAACATCATTTCTAAGTTTTAGAATAATATTCTGGCTAATAAATTCCTAGGTCAAAGGGTACATATCTTTACATTATGAAATATATTGTCCTATTATTCTCAGTAATTTTACCACTATTATTTGTTTTCTGTTTTTGTTTTCTGTGTTCTTTTTCTTTTTTTGGTGGTGCCACACAGCTTGCAGGATCTTAGTTCCCCAACCAGGACTGGCAGTGAAAGCGCAGAGTCCTAACCACTGGACTGCCAGGGAATTCCCTTTACCACTACTTTATGGGAGATTCTATATCCACATCTACTAGACATTATAAAATGTTGACTAATTTCTTAGAGAAAATTGTTTTTTGCATGAATCCTTTATTTTGCATATCTTTCAATTAAATGTGAGTTTGGTCACTTTTTTTTGTATGTGTTTAAGCCATTGAATATTTTTCCAGTACGATGCCTGTTTCTTTTAAGATTTTAAAAAATATTTTTCTATACATCTCTTACTTACTGATATGTGTGAACTCATTTCATAAAATTAATCTTTTTAATTTTAAAAATACTTTGTTATTACTCATTTGACACATTTATATTATATCCCTAGTTTTTTGATAGTTTTATTACTATTTGATATATATATAACATATATATTAAAGAGTTACAAAATATATGAATAAAATGAACACCCAACTTCATAACTACCTTGCATCTACCCATGAGGTCTATAAAACAATTTGGGGAAAACTGACTACTGAGTTTTCCAATTCATTCAGACTACCTGGTCCTCCATTTCTTTACTCTTAGATTTATTCCCATGTTTGTTGGTATGGATGCTATTGTAAATGTATTGCTTTTTAAAATTCTACATTCTAGTTTGGTTTTTAATCACTTCATTCCCTTGCTAAATTCACTGTCTAAATCTAGTAGTTTATGTTTATATTTTTTTATAATTTTTCTATCTTACACACCATGCTGTGTGTGAATAATAACAGAGTTTTATTTCTTGTACTCTAGGCCTTATATTTTTCTTCTTGCTTCATTGTAATAGTTATGACATCTAGGACAATGACAGATAAACATGGTAAGTGTGGGTGTCCTTGCCTTATTCCCAGTCTCTGAGGGAAACTTTAATATTCACGGCCAGTTAGCATGCTATTTGCTATATTTTGGGTAGATATCTTTAAAATAATTTAAGCTTATTCTTAGCTTACAAATATTTCTATCATAAAAAGGTGTTATATTTTACCAAATGCTATTTCTGCATCTATTGAAAAGATTACCTGATTTTCTCCCTTATTTTGTTATGGTGGGGAATTATACTAAGTAATTTAAAAATATTAAACCCAACCTCAAATTTCGTAGAATAACCTCAACTTCTTCTCAAGTATAATATTTGTATACATTGCTTGATGAATTTGATAATAGTTTGCTTTGAATCATCACATCCTTGTTTATGAGAGATATTTTTTAAATTTCTGTTCACGCTTTTTTCGTCAAAATTTTGCATAAAAGAAGGTAGGGAATTTCCCCTTTTTTTCTATTCTTTTTAATGTTATTTCTATTATAAAAGCTTCATCTGTTCAACAGTAAATCACCTAAACCTGTTATTTTTTAAATGCAGGTGTAAGTATATGCATGTGAAGGATTTAATTATGGATCCAATATCTTTGATAGGTATAGGCCTATTCTGATTTTCTGTTTCCTCCTGTATTGGTTTTAGTGACTTGTGCTTTTAAAAATTCGCTAGCAAGTATCTGTTCATAATTTCAGCTTTATTATCTTTTTAAATCCTGCAGAAACTGTACTATTGTTTCCTTTTGCACTTCTGATATTCGTAAATTTTATTTTTTCTCTTTCTCTGGACAGAGGTTGATATGTTTTATTAGTGATTTCAAGGATGGTACCTTTGACTTGGCTGATTATATCAATTGTACATTTATTTCCTATTTTACTATTTTTTCTTGTTTTATTCTTTTGTCTATTTTTAGGTTAAATTTATGTTTTTCTTCTAATTTCCCGAGATACATTTAGAAATTAACTTTCAGTCTTAATTTTTGTCTAATAGATTCACCAACTACATCATTCTGTTTCTGCTTAGATGTAGAAAATAAGAGTACATTACTTCCACACAGTGAGAAAAATCCAGAAAATCTCCAAACCGTAACTTTTTTTTAGCCAGTAAGACAACTGAGGTCAAAAGGCAACCAGGTGAACTGAATTTCAAAGGGTTATAAAGGCCTCTGAGGCGATACAAACGCAAACTGTTTTACCTTTTACAAAGCACTGGAGGAAGAGGCGGCCACCATACAGGAGTAAGAAGAAAAGTAACAATTTCACAAATCCAGAGTAGCCGGCATAGTGTCAACTTTAGGATCCATGGGAGCCCCAGACAAAAGCGGAGCCTGAACTCACCTGAATCACTTTTTCCAGCCTCTAAACCCCGTGCTTCTGGGCGCAGAACTGGAGACCTGAGCGAACCCTCCTCTCCAGCCAGCCTGAAACACCGCCCACTTCCGGGAACCTGCTCTCAGCCAGCAAAAGCCTTCAGCTGTGCAGACAGAACGCTCGCCCCTAGGGTTCAAGAAAAGATCTACTCACTCTGATGAAGGGGTGGAAAGGTAACACCCTTGCCCCTGTTTTGGGGAAAGAGAAACGGCTGCTAGGGGGAAGCTGAGAGGTAAAAGCTGCCCGCACTTAAGTGGGAAACAGGAATATCCACCTGCCCACACCGGAGAGCCTTGAACACAGAAACAATAATCCCTCCCACTACCAGTCCCAGGCCAGGGTATACTGCTACCGAGAGAGCAGTAAAGCAGAAGCCCCCAGCCCCTGGAGGTAGGGCAGGAAACCTGATTGAGCAGGGAATCCCGCCCTGCGCTAATACAAAGCACAGTGTGCTGTCACTGGGGGTGGGGGTGGGGGGGAGGCCGCGGAGCTCTCTCCAGCAGGCCTAGAGGGAAATTTAGAGATGAGTGTTTATACTGGGAAAAAAAGAAAGGTTTCAAATCAATGAATTCAGCTTCCTCAAAAAAAAAAAAAAGAAACAAACAAACAGAAAGGAAAGCAAATAAGCCTATTAAGAGAAAGAGAGGAATAATGAAGATACAAGCAGAAATCAATGAAATAGTAAACAGGAGGAAAAAACAGAGAAAACTCTAAGAAATCCAAAATTGGCTCTTTGAAGGGATCAATAAAATTGATAAATCTCTAGTCAGACTAACCAAGAAAAAAAGAGAGAAGACAAAATTACTATCTTCAGGAGTAAAAGCAGGGAGGTTGCTACAAATCCTACAGATAGTAAAGGATAATAGGAGAATATTATACACAGCTGTATGCAAATACATTCAAAGACAATCTAGCAAAGCTCACTCAAGAAGAAATAAACTATATACAAATCTATTTCTCAGGTTCCTTGAACCCATAATTCTATCCATATCTACTTCTAAATTCTAAATTCTTTCAAAGATATACATTTTAAATAACAGAAATAGACATAAGTAATACAACATGATTCTGGGTAAATAATATAAAGCTCTAATCAAAGGACAACAATTTTATGAAATAAATGCACCATGTCAAAGACAGATATTAAATCCAAGACACATGGGGCTTCGAAATAGGAAATCTTTGAATAACTATAAAACAACACATTCATATTAGAACAGAGTAACTGATTTGCAGTCTTGGGAAAAACAGATAGGAATAAATCATATCAAGAATGTAAGCATTTTCTTTGAGAAGAACACAGTTTACTAGATATATTGCCCAGAAAGTAAAGTTCTCCTTAGGTGGCTGCATTAATGCTCATTTATCCAAACAATTAAAATGAATTTTTATATTATAAACTGTTAATGAAGTAATTTTCAAAACAAAAATTCATTAAGCATACTAGTTTCATGTTGCTATACTGGAACAAACTGCCACAAATTTAATGGCTTAAAGCAATATAAATATTTTCTGTTACAGTCCTGGAGGCCAGAAGTCTGAAGTCAGCTTTACTGGACCAAAGTTGAGGTGTCGACAAAATTGCATTTCCTTCTGGAGGCTCTAAGGGACAATCCATTTCTTTGTCTTTTTAGCTTCTGGAAGTTGTCTGCATTCCTTGGCTGGTGACTGCTTCCTCACAGCACTCCAATTTCTTGCTTCCATCATTACATCATCCACTTCCTACCTCTGACCTTCTTGTGCCCTCTTATAAGGACTCATATGATGATACTTATGGCCCATCGAGATTATCTAGGATAGTTATGTATTGAATTGTGCCCCCCCCAAATTCACATGTCGGTTGAGTTCTAAACCCCCATAACTTAGAATATGACTTTATTTAGAAATCAGGCCATTGCATATGTAGTTAATAAAGATGAGATCATTAAGGTAGGCCCTAATGCAATATTATTGATGACATAAAACGGGGAAATCTGGACACAAACACCAGGCACACATGGAGAACACCGTGTGCAGATGAAGGCAATGTTTGGGGTGATGCTTCTTCAAGTCAAGGGACACCTAAGATTGCCGGCAAACCACCAGAAGCTAGGGGAGAGGCATGAAATAGATTCTCCCTCACAGCCCACAGAAGGAACCAACTCTGCCAACACTTTGATCTCCAACTTTTAGACTTCAGGATCTGCCAACATCTTTATCTCCAACTTCCAGACTTCAGAACTATGACACAATGAATTTCTGTGTCTAAGCCACCCAGTTTGTGGTACTTTATTACATCAGCCTTAGCAAACTAATACAATGATAATTTCCCATTTCAAGATGGGATATTATCTTAACTTAATCATATTTGCAAAGTCCCTTTGCCATATAAGGTAACATTCATAAATTCCAGGGATTAGGGAATGGGTATCTTTGGAGAGTCATCATTCAGCTTACCACAGCATG
This sequence comes from Delphinus delphis, assembly GCF_949987515.2. Taxonomy (NCBI): domain Eukaryota; kingdom Metazoa; phylum Chordata; class Mammalia; order Artiodactyla; family Delphinidae; genus Delphinus; species Delphinus delphis. The sequence continues at coordinate 122,833,143 of NC_082686.1, read as the reverse complement.
CGAATTGACAAACCATTTTAAACATTGGAGGATAGAGGTTAAATAAAACGTATTCCCTTCCCTCAAGATTCAGTGTTATTTATAGTCTAAAAAAATCCAAGTGTCAAGTGGATTATTTGCTGGGACTTCTATGGACTCTAGCAATGTGCTTGATATTTTATAAAGGAAAATTGAGGAAAATGCAGCTTGAGGGAAGTAAGTTTTCTGTAGCACAAAACTATTCCTAAAACTATTCCCTGACAAAAATACTGGTACTTTGGCTTAATCTGTTTTCCAGATTGAATACATTGCATGAACAAATGAGTTTAAGAATAATAAGTAGGATAATGTATTTGATTGCATTCCAGTAATAATAATCACTTATAACTGACTATGTCTCAATAAGTCATTCAGAATTTTGCATAGAAAGTAAAACCACTTATTGTTTTATTATAATATTGCATGATTATTATATTCCCAGATAGGATAATCTTTGCACATTTTTATATTATATACATAGAGAGCTTTCATACCTTTACAGAAATACCAGGGAAGATCAATTCAAGAAATATAAACCTATCAGTAACTTCACAGTGTGGCAGTTTATTTTTTTCAGATCATATTTAACATACAATACGTTTATTGTATGTTGTGGTTATTATTATTTTCTTCTCTCTCAACTTCCTTTCCCAAAAGTCAGAATCGATAATCCCCAAAATCATTTGCACAAGAAGGCAGAAAATAAAAACCACTGTAGTTATTTCAAGCAGAAAGGCATTTAGTGTAGAGAAGTAGGTAAAATTATTGGAAGGACTGGAGAATCAGAAATCACACTGTCTCCATGGCATTTCAGCAGGCAGGAGGCTGCTCTTCTTACTGCTAAAGACACTTCACTACTGAAACTTCCTTTCATCCACACCAAACTGAACATTAGATGCTGAATGCAAAGTCAGACCATTGCCTTCCTTTCTAAGTATTCATACCTCCACTCTCTTGCTTGCCAACTGCAACAGCAGCAAAAATATACCCTCCACTTTATTTCCACCTTCCGTCTCTCATATAAGGTTAAATCATGACCAGAATCTAATCTGCGTGTAGTCGTCTAACTTCAAGGGAGGGACTTTTTACCCTTTCCACCTAGAATGAAGTTGAGATATAACCTATAGGAAGTATCAAATTCTTCCAGCCATTGAAGCAGAGAGATAGAAAATGTATAAAAACTGAGAAGAGAAAGAACAGAACCTGAGGCTTTAATGAGAAGAGACCAGCCATTCCCAGATTAACAGGGAACAGACCTCTTATACAGCAAGAATTAATACTTATAGCTTTTGCATGAAATTATAAATACTATGTTCATCAAATCTAGAAATACATTAAAGGAAATAGTCACAATTTTAGTCTATTGCACTCTAAAAAGTTCACAAAATTAGTGTAAATGATCCAGTCCCAAGACACACTGCATCCACCATAAACTAGTATGGAATGAAGAAAAGCTTAAAGTATCCCTCATCTATGAAAATCGTAAGGTGTCAAAAGAGAAAATGCACCTGTTAGTCACGTGAAATGCCAATATAATTGGCAATAATCTTGTACCTTCTATCTTAGGAGGTACAAGTTTTTTTAAAGGCACATAAATTACCATTCAAACTGGGAATTTAAAAAGAAATGTTTATGCATAGAAAAGCTCAACTCTATCTGGCTTTATATATGAGTTGATTTGGGAATTCAATTAAACTACCAGAATCTGATTTGTCTTGGTTTCTTGGTTCATTCCTCGGCTGAGCTGGCTTCATATCCAGGCTCATGCGGCTCATTTCATATCCATGAAATGGCTTTTGTTAATTCCAAACTCATGCGTTCCCCACATCTTATAGATTCATGTCCATCCAAATAGTAGGCTGAGTCTCTCTTCCAACGGTCTCATGAAAACTTCAATGTCTTTTTTGGGTGAGTGGGGGTCACTTGCTCATCTCCGAATCAATTATTAGGTGAGGGAAATTTGATGTTCTGATTAGCTAGGTCTAAACCACATGCTTGTGCCTATGGGTAGAAAAGAAGTTAAGTTCACCCAAAACACAAAAGCTGGTATGGAGAAGGGGTGGTTCCTCAGAAAAAAAATACTAGATACTATTAGCAAATGAAGAGGAAATGTATTAGATAGACAAAAACATTTGAGTTGACTACAGCTCCAAGCCCGCAATTGGCCCTTGCCACCTTCCACTAATTATGGAGGGATATATACAAAGGACATGCCAGATAAAAGCTACATTTCACTACACATGGACTTTGGCCTCATGTCCTACGTGGAGTACTAGTGAGATAGATAGGCAATCGATATGTGTAAAGGACTCCTTTCACTCAGGTTGGTTGTAGATCTTGGGCCTCATGCAAGATGCTGTGACCCTTGGCCCTTCTCCCAAAGGCTCACACACTAATAGCACCATGTTGATGGCTATAAAGGACAAGGGTAGACAAACCTCTGGAAGAGCACATCACTGAGAGGGATAAAAGATATATGCCTAAAGACAGGTTTATTTCTACTTCGCTCATCAGAGCTGCATCCCTAAAAACAGTTTCATTTTTTCCCTGATCTGTGTGAACACTGAGTGTTTCTTCAAAGGTACAGTACGAGATGGACTCAGACAGAACCTGGAGATCTGACAAGAGGCCCATCAGCAGATGGAATGGGGCACAGATTTCCCCACGTAAACTTTTAGCTAAGAAGTGATTCTTGTTCCTCAGTGAGGAAGAAACATGAATTCAGATCAGAACTTCTCACATTTTTAAATTCAGGTCTCCTTTGAATAAAAATAAAACCTCATTCTCTTAATGTTATCTGGATTTTTCACAAATCAGTACCAAAATCAATGCAAAGATAATTTTCAAAAATAACAAGGCACATCTTTAATTTTGAATATGGACATTTAAACTGGCTGGTTTGCTTGACAGAAGTGTACCAGATCTATAAACTCTGAATAATGGATCACAGCCTTACCTTAATTGCCTTTGAAACCAAGCCTATTGTGCTACCAATTTGTAAGTGATCTCGATGTAAATGGCATGTTAATAAACCTAGCTGGTTAATTTGAATATGCTCTTTAAATCTAAGCTTGTACTCAAGGTTGTCTTAGTGTCCCTTCCCTGAGGGAGTGGGAGGAAATGGGCAAGAGCGAGCTTCTGCCCCATCTGAGGACCACAGCCTCATATTATTTGTTACTATATTATTATTAGCCTTGTACTATTATTGTTAAAGATAATGCACATATCATTATCTTTATTTTTTTTAGCAAATGATATACATTTATTTTGTGTTGTGTTTGGAGCTAATTATTCTCAAATATAGTGTATTGTTTAAGAAGCAAATGATTCAGCCAGGATGCTTCCACATATCTGTAGCAGGTGGAGGTGGCTGGTGTCTTTTCTAATTGGTCGGTGCCTGGAGGGGTTAGTACCTGTACCAAATTGCTGTTAAATATTTTTGAAATTGTCTTGGCCCCAGATATTTAGGCTGATCAATGAAGCTTAAAATGAAGAATAGAAATAATTCATCAAAGTTCACAGAGGAATTTTGAAAATGGTGAAAGTGACATTTTAAAACCACGTGGCTAGATGAACTATTGAATCTGTAGTGCTGGGGCAAGTGATTAGTCTTTTTTAAAAAATAAAACAGAGGAACTACATATTGCTTATGGCTTACTAAAATCCAGATGAATAAATGCTTCTAATGTAAAAATCTGAAACCATAAAAGTACCAGAGGAAAGGATGATAAATCGTATTCATAATCTTAAGGATAGATAAGGCTGTTCTAAGTTTATCACAGACTACAGAAGCTATAAAAGAAAATATCAACAAGTTCGACTACCTAAAATTTCTACATAAAGAAAAATAAAATGCTACATCCAAAGAGAGAAGAAAATTTATTGAATGTTTGAACTAATATTCAAATAAAAATAACATTTGCTAATCAAAATTGAATAAAATTATAAATACAAATAACCTGGTGTAAAAAATATAAAAAGGAAATGGAGAAACTAAAATTAACAATAATTATATTAGAAAATTATTAGTAATTTACAACACCAGATTTCAAATAATTATTCTTCTTTTGTCATGACAAGATTAAACAGAGACTGTATTGGAAAATGTGTGGAGGAGTAGATATTTTTTAAAACTTTTGGAAAGTGTTTAATCATTTTGGAGGGCAATTTGGACATATTTATCAAAATTTTAAATGCATATCATCTTTGACCCAGCTTTTTCTACTTTTAAAAATTTCTGGGAGATATACTCAAATAGGCATGTGTGCACACATGCACGCACGCGCATGCACACACACACAATTGTTATTTGTGGAAGGGAACGTGAAAGAAACCTAAGTGTCAATGAACTGGGTACTAGTTAAATAAGTCACAATAAATCAATGTAATATCTTATTCGGTTGCCAAGAGAAAGAACAAAGTAATCTTATATGTATTTTCAAAAAAGGTAATCAAAATAATTTAGGTGGAAATAAGACAAAAGCACAAATGATTAATATCACATGATCCATTTTAGTAGAAATAGGTTTATATATAGATATTGTTAACAGTAGTTACCTGTAAGAGATTCAATTTTTTTTTTTACTTTATTCATGACCTTATTTTATGACTTATATTGTTTATAAAAATTGAGTGTAACTTCAACTTCAAAAATTCTTTAAATCATTTAATAAAGAATATAAGCTTTGGCAACACACTGGCCTTTATTCAAATCCTATTTCCCACACAGATTAACTATGAAATCTTGGACAAGTTACTTATATTTAAGCTTCAGGTTTTTCATCTATAAATCTATGCACTGCTTCTTTGGAGTTTGGGGGAGAATGAAATGTGATAATGTACTTAAAGTCCTGATCTCAGTGCTCGTAACAGAAAGTATTCAAAAAATGATCGCTGTTATTATAGTATTATCATCAATTCTATGATGCTGTTATAAAATCTAAGGGTAACAATGTTATTTCAAGTTTGTTACAAGTAAATACATGAACAGAGGAACCCAAATTATAATTGCCATTAATATTTTGAGAAAATAAACAGCACTAGTACCATTTATTGGATACTTTCTCAACTAAGCTTATTCATTTCTAATGGGTTTTTCTCCATATTCTTAACAGATTTAAGACAGACTTTATAAAATCATTAAATTTTTTAATAATTGGCCATTACCTGGGGAACTGAAATTATACAGGCAGTTAAACTGAAGAATCCTGACTGCAAAAGTTTGCATTCCCATCTACACTGAAATTGTCTAAATTTGCTATAGAGAAATATAAATCACTAATAATGGTCAACTTTGTTTTATTTTTGGATGAACTGATACAGCTAGCTATATCAATAGCTATACTGGCACGCAAAGCAACAAATCAAGATTCCCTCTCAGCATCTATAGCTAAGATACTGCTGCTCCATGAGAAAATTATTGAAGATAATTTCTATGAAAAGAAAATTTATGTGCAATTATGTGCTTCTTGTTCAGAAAACTGATCAATCTCTAAACGCAAATATACCCTAATCAGGATTTTTGAGAAATTGAAATCCTCAAATCTTTCTCATTTGGAACTTTAAAATTTAAGAAAGGTTTGGCAAAATAAACAAGTTTTGGCAAAATAAACACTGTTTCTCTGATGAAAAAAATGTTTTTATTTCCATCCATGTCCCATTATGCTGTTAAAATACCTATGAATTTCAAGTGCAATATAATTGGCTTTATAATAAACAATCTGCAAAGTGCTGTGGAACAGTTAAGAATACAGAGATATTATGTCCCATCGCTACTATGAATAAAACCACCCAGACACCAATTAACATCTCATTGCTATGATTACTTGTTACTGTTCTTGTTGCACCAATCAAACTTACATCTTTTTTAGTTCATATTTTGATTTCAAAAAGTTATGCTAAGAAAAGATTAAATTTATCATAAATGCAAATAAATGTGAAAATACAAAGCTAATTATGTTTATAACCACCAAGAATAATATGAAAAGGAAAATTAAACTGCTTTGCTTCAAGGAAAATCTTTTAGGAAACATTTGTTGAATAAACATGAAAGAAACTTTTAAAATGTTTTCTTACACAGTTGATATTTGGCTTATTTTTTTACTATGACGATCATATGCATTTCCTTTAATTTTTAATATATCCCAACTACTGTCTTCATAATGTCTTAGTATTGTATGTTGGTGGTGGGAGGGAGGGAAGAAATATATTTACCAAATACTTAAATAGAGCTCCCACAATTTTTAAAGCTTGTAGTAGAAAGATAACACCACTTAACAGTGGCAAATAAATTTCAGAAACAAGCAAAGTGACAATTTATGGGAAACACAAAGATACACTGAAAGTTTTGAAGATAAGGTAACATTAATTAAATAATGTTTTGACATTCATGACGCTATAATGATTTAATCTGTTATGTCTTTTAAAGACATTCTCTTTAATTATCTCTGCTATTCCCTACATTCTAAAATATTCAGTAGCCAATATTTTCTCTGCAAGTATTTCAGTTATTACGGAATTGGATTTCAACTTTGAAATGCATCTGTGATAATTTATTGATTAGTTTTAAGTCCTATGTAAAAACAAAAAGAGTATTGAGGGGAAGTCTGTCTCCAGTAATAATTTTTTTGTACCCCAGCTGACAGGTTTACAGGATTCAGCTTTTAGAGTGTTTGCTGGCATCCCCAGGACGCCTTTCCAGAGTGGAGCGGAGTTTAGATCCACTCTGGGGTATTAGCACATCATGAAGGTAATCTGTTTCCTTAGCTGAAGCTCACAAACAAAGCAGTTAAATCCCCATCACAAATGGCCAAGCTGGGACTCATTACACTTTTCATAGGCCTGGATCTTTTTGTTTCTGAATCTCTAAAACGTTTATATAGGGCAATGAAATTTTCACAGAATCTGAGCCAGTTCCTTTAACAAAGAATGAGATATATTGTTTTAAAAGATACAGTTTTCTTCTAAAAGTAGGAATATAATTTAAAGAAGAAAGAAAGAATGGAGGAATGAAGACTTAACACTGCCTTCATGGCTCCTGGTCAGAGTAGGGACTTTTCTCTTGAAACACTGCTTATTTGGCAAAAGTTTTCATTTACTTATTAATGTAACACACTTTGAGTTTCTACCAGGTGCCAGGCTTTGTGTGAGGAACTGAGATAGAAAATGAATATGACATGATATCAACCTATGAGGAGTTTAGTCCAACAGAAGAGAATAAATATAAATATTGTTATATAACAATATTGTAAATATTGCTATAAGACAACATTGTACATATTGTTATAAAACAATGTGATTTTTCAATGTCTTTGAAAAATAAGTAAAAAGTACCTAACGTTGTGGGGAAAGAGATAAATGGGCTGTTCAGAGAGTACTTAGACTGGAATGAATGGGTAAGGCTGGGACAGAAGGAGAAAGCATTATATGTTTACAGGTCAGAATTTCCAGGTATAAAGGAAGATGAGTTGTTTTTTTTTAATTTGTTTTAAAGCTTCAGAATATTGTTTGACTTATTGAGTGCAGGAAACATAACTTTCTAAGTGGGTGTTAATGCTATGATTTTTCCTAACTTCCAACTTAGGCCAAAGGTCTACCTTTAAATGGGAAAAGACATACCTACGGAAACATCAAAACAACATGGATGTTAGACTTTTAATAATAAAATTTGTATACGTATCCATTATATATCATCTTTATAGATAGATAAAGATAGAAACAGAAAAAGAGAAAGAGAAACTATGAGAGAAAGAAAATGAAGAAGGAGAAAGAGATAGATTTATGAAGCCCTACTGGGCACTGGGTTGTCAGAGCTGGAAATGAATCCTGTCCAGTCAGTGAGGGGTGTCTGTAGTAGAGTATGTTTACGATGCTAACAGTGCTCTAAAGTCAAAAGTAGTACTGACTTTGGTAAACTTAAGTCGGATGTTTAAAGGAGAGCTAAAAAATTATCACTAATTGAACACTTATGTGCCAGGGTGTCTTCCAAAAATGTTCTACATATGGTATCTTGTTTAATCCTCAAAAATCTTTATGAAAGAAGTTATATTGTTTTATAAATAAAGACATGGAGAGACTCAGTAACTTGCCCTAAGTCAAAATGAATAAGGGTAAGGAATCAGAGGTGATTTAAAAAGGAGAAGATACTAAACCATGGGAAAGCACGGTGTATGCAAGGACAGCAAAGTCTGTATAACTAAACCATAGAGTCTAGGAATCAAGGAGAATAAAAGGGAAACCAGGGAGGGGACACTCTACAAACAACCTTGCACTTCATACAAGTTTCAACTTTAGAATCTATTTGAAAACTTGTGCTCATCTAGGCCAGAGTACAGGGTTTGCCAAATGAACTTTTCCTGCTTATTTAATATCATGAACACTAATCTACGTAATCATCAGATTCTACTTCTTCTATATTCAACTATCTCGTCAGTCCATTCCCTCTTCCACACCCCAGGCTAATTTTGTTCTTTAAGACTTCGTCATTTTACCTAGATTCTACAATTATTTGAGAGGGAAAATGTCACTTCATATTGCAGGCAAAACTGAGAACTGGGGCTTCCCGGAAGATGGCGGAAGAGTAAGACACGGAGATCACCTTCCTCCCCACGGATACACCAGAAATACATCTACACGTGGAACAACTCCTACAGAACAGCTACTGAACGCTGGCACAAGACCTCAGACCTCCCAAAAGGCAAGAAATCCCCCACGTACCTAGGTAGAGCAAAAGAATAAAGAATAAACAGAGACAAAAGGATTGGGATGGGACCTGCACCAGTGGGAGGGAGCTGTGAAGGAGAAAAGGGTTCCACACACAAGGAAGCCCCTTCGCAGGCGGAGACTGCGGGTGGCGGAGGGGGGAAGCTTCGGAGCCGAGGAGGAGAGCACAGCAACAGGGGTTCGGAGGGCAAAGCGGAGAGATTCCTGCACAGAGGATTAGGGCCGACCGGCACTCACCAGCCCGAGAGGCTTGTCTGCTCACCCGCCGGGTCGGGCGGAGCTGGGAGTTGAGGCTCGGGCTTCTGTCGGAGCGCCGGGAGAGGACTGGGGTTGGCAGCGTGAACACAGCCTGCAGGAGGTTAGTGCACGACGGCTAGCCGTGAGGGAGTCCGGGGAAAACTCTGGACCTGCCGAAGAGGCAAGAGACTTTTTCTTCCCTCTTTGTTTCCTGGTGCGCGAGGAGAGGGGATTAAGAGCGCTGCTTAAAGGAGCTCCAGAGACGGGCGTGAGCCGCGGCTAAAAGCGCAGACCCCAGAGACGGGCATGAGACGCTAAGGCTGCTGCTGCCGCCACCAAGAAGCCTGTGTGCGAGCACAGGTCACTATCCACACCCCCCTTCCGGGGAGCCTGTGCAGCCCGCCACTGCCAAGGTCCCGGGATCCAGGGACAACTCCCCGCGGGAGAACGCATGGCGCGCCTCAGGCTGGTGCAACGTCATGCCGCCCTCTGCTGCCGCAGGCCCGCCCCGCACGCAGTGCCCCTCCCTCCCTCCCGGCCTGAGTGAGTCAGAGCCCCCGAATCAGCGGCTCCTTTAACCCCGTCCTGTCTGAGCGAAGAACAGACGCCCTCTGGCGACCTACATGCAGAGGCAGGGCCAAATCCAAAGCTGAGCCCCTGGGAGCTGTGAGAACAAAGAAGAGAAAGGGAAATCTCTCCCAGCAGCCTCAGAAGCAGCGGATTAAAGCTCCACAATCAACCTGATGTACCCTGCATCTGTGGAATACCTGAAGAGACAATGAACCATCCCAAATTGAGGAGGTGGAATATGAGAGCAAGATTTATGATTTTTTCCCCTTTTCCTCTTTTTGTGAGTGTGTATGTGTATGCTTCTGTGTGAGATTTTGTCTGTATAGCTTTGCTTCCACCATTTGTCCTAGGGTTCTATACGTCCGTTTTTTTAATTTTTTTCTTTTTTTCTCTTATAATTATATTTTTATTTTAATAACTTTATTATATTTTATCTTACTTTATTTTATTTTACTTTATCTTCTTTCTTTCTTTCTATTTTTCCTTCCTTCCCTCCTTCCTCCCTCCCTCCTTCACTCCCTCTCTCCATCCATCCTTTCTTTCTTTCTTTCTTTCTTTCTACTTCTACTAATTCTTTCTTTCTACTTTTTCTCCCTTTTATTCTGAGCCATGTGGATGAAATGCTCTTGGCGCTGCAGCCAGGAGTCAGTGCTGTGCCTCTGAGGTGGGAGAGGCAACTTCAGGACACTGGCCCACAAGAGACCTCCCAGCTCCACATAATATCAAACGGCGAAAACCTCGCAGAGATCTCCATCTCAACACCAGCACCCAGCTTCACTCAACGACCAGCAAGGTACAGTGCTGGACATCCTATGCCAAAAAACTAGCAAGACAGGAACACAACCCCACCCATTAGCAGAGAGGCTGCCTAAAATCATAATAAGTCCACGGACACCCCGAAACACACCACCAGACGTGGACCCACCCACCAGAAAGACAAGATCCAGCCTCATCCACCAGAACACAGGCACTAGTCCCCTCCACCAGGAAGCCTACACAACCCACTGAACCAACCTTAGCCACTGGGGACAGACACCAAAAACAACGGGAACTACGAACCTGCAGCCTGCAAAAAAGAGACACCAAACACAGTAAGATAAGCAAAATGAGAAGACAGAAAAACACACAGCAGATGAAGGAGCAAGATAAAAACCCACCAGACCTAACAAATGAAGAGGAAATAGGCAATCTACCTGAAAAAGAATTCAGAATAATGATAGTAAAGATGATCCAAAATGATGGAAATAAAATGGACAAAATGCAAGAAACATTTAACAAGGACCTAGAAGAACTAAAGATGAAACAAAAAATGATGAACAACACAATAAATGAAATTAAAATACTCTAGATGGGATCAATAGCAGAATAACTGAGGCAGAAGAACGGATAAGTGACCTGGAATATAAAATAGTGGAAATAACTACTGCAGAGCAGAATAAAGAAAAAAGAATGAAAAGAACTGAGGACAGTCTCAGAGACCACTGGGACAACTTTAAACGCACCAACATTCGAATTATAGGGGTTCCAGAAGAAGAAGAGAAAAAGAAAGGGACTGAGAAAATATTTGAACAGATTATAGTTGAAAACTTCCCCAGTATGGGAAAGGAAATGGTTAATCAAGTCCATGAAGCACAGAGAGTCCCATACAGGATAAATCCAAGGAGAAATATGCCAAGACACTTATTAATCAAACTGTCAAAAATTAAACACAAAGAAAACATATTAAAAGCAGCAAGGGAAAAACAACAAATAACACACAAGGGAATCCCCATAAGGTTAACAGCTGATCTTTCAGCAGAAACTCTGCAAGCCAGAAAGGACTGGCAGGACATGTTTAAAGTGATGGAGAAAAACGTGCAACCAAGATTACTCTACCCAGCAAGGATCTCATTCAGATTTGATGGAGAAATTAAAATCTTTACACACAAGAAAAAGCCGAGAAAGTTCAGCACTACCAAACCAGCTTTACAACAACTGCTAAAGGAACTTCTCTAGGCAAGAAACACAAGAAAAGGAAAAGACCTACAATAACGAACCCAAAACAATTAAGAAAATGAGAATAGGAACATACATATCGATAATTACCTTCAATGTAAATGGACTAAATGCTCCCACCAAAAGACACAGATTGGCTGAATGGATACAAAAACAAGACCCATATATTTGCTGTCTACAAGAGACCCACTTCAGACCTAGAGACACATACAGACTGAAAGTAAGGGGTTGGAAAATGATATTTCATACAAAAGAAAACCAAAAGAAAGCTGGAGTAGCAATTCTCATATCAGACAAATTAGACTTTAAAATAAAGACTATTAAAAGAGACAAAGAAGGACACTACATAATGATCAAGGGATCGATCCAAGAAGAAGATATAACAATTATAATATTTATGTACCCAACATAGGATCACCTCAATACATAAGGCAAATACTAACAGTATAAAAGGGGAAATCGACAGTAACACATTCATAGTAGGGGACTTTAACACCCCACTTTCACCCATGGACAGATCATCCAAAATGAAAATAAATAAGGAAACACAAGCTTTAAATGATACATTAAACAAGATGGACTTAATTGATATTTATACGACATTTCATCCCAAAACAACAGAATACACATTTTTCTCATGTGCTCATGGAACATTCTCCAGGATAGATCATACCTTGGGTCACAAGTCAAGCCTTGGTAAATTTAAGAAAATTGAAATTGTTTCAAGTATCTTTTCCGACCACAACGCTATGAGACTAGATATCAATTACAGGAAAAATCTGTAAAAAATACAAACACATGGAGGATAAACAATACACTACTTAATATCGAAGTGATCACTAAAGAAGTCAAAGAGGAAATAAAAAAAATACCTAGAAAGAAATGACAATGGAGACACGACAACCCAAAATCTATGGGATGCAGCAAAAGCAGTTCTAAGAGGGAACTTTATCGCAATACAATCTTGCCTTAAGAAATAGGAAACATCTCGAATAAACAACCTAACCTTGCACCTAAAGCAATTACAGAAAGAAGAACAAAAAAACCCCAAAGTTAGCAGAAGGAAAGAAATCATAAAAATCAGATCAGAAGTAAATGAAAAAGAAATGAAGGAAATGATAGCAAAGATCAATAAAACTAAAAGCTGGTTCTTTGAGAAGATAAACAAAATTGATAAACCATTAGCCAGACTCATCAAGAAAAAAAGGGAGAAAACTCAAATCAATAGAATTAGAAATGAAAAAGGAGAAGTAACAACTGACACTGCAGAAATACAAAAGATCATGAGAGATTACTACAAGCAGCTCTATGCCAATAAAATAGACAACCTGGAAGAAATGGACAAATTCTCAGAAATGCACAACCTGCCAAGACTGAATCAGGAAGAAATAGAAAATATGAACAGACCAATCACAAGCACTGAAATTGAAATTGTGATTAAAAATCTGCCAACAACAAAAGCCCAGGACCAGATGGCATCACAGGCGAATTCTATCAAACATTTAGAGAGGAACTAACACCTATCCTTCTCAAACGCTTCCAAAATATAGCAGAGGGAGGAACACTCCCAAACTCATTCTACAAGGCCACCATCACCTTGATATCAAAACCAGACAAGGAAGTCACAAAGAAAGAAAACTACAGGCCAATATCACTGATGAACATGGATGCAAAAATCCTCAGCAAAATACTAGCAAACAGAATGCAACAGCACATTAAAAGGATCATACACCATGATCAAGTGGGGTTTATTCCAGGAATGCAAGGATTCTGCAATATACACAAAACAATCAATGTGATAAACCATATTAACAAATTGAAGGAGAAAAACCATATGATCATCTCAATAGATGCAGAGAAAGCTTTTGACAAAATTCAACACCCATTTATGATAAAAGCCCTGCAGAAAGTACGCAGAGAGGGAACTTTCCTCAGCATAATATAGGCCATATATGACAAACCCACAGCCACCATCGTCCTCAATGGTGAAAAACTGAAAGCATTTCCACTAAGATCAGGAACAAGACAAGGTTGCCCACTCTCACCACTCTTATTCAACATAGGTTTGGAATTTCTAGCCACAGCAATCAGAGAACAAAAGGAATACAAATCAGAAAAGAAGAAGGAAAGCTGTCACTGTTTGCAGATGACATGATACTATACATAGAGAATCCTAAAGATGCTACCAGAAAACTACTAGAGCTAATCAATGAATTTGGTAAAGTAACAGGATACAAAATTAATGCACAGAAATCTCTGGCATTCCTATACACTAATGATGAAAAATCTGAAAGCGAAATCAAGAAAACACTCCCATTTACCATTGCAACAAAAAGAATAAAATATCTAGGAATAAACCTACCTAAGGAGACAAAAGACCTGTATGCAGAAAATTATAAGACACTGATGAAAGAAATTAAAGATGATACAAATAGATGGAGAGATATACCATGTTCTTGGATTGGAAGAATCAACATTGTGAAAATGACTCTACTACCCAAAGCAATCTACAGATTCAATGCAATCCCTATCTAACTACCACTGGTATTTTTCACAGAACTAGAACAACAAATTTCACAATTTGTATGGAAAAACAAAAGACCCCATGTAGCCAAAGCAATCTTGAGAAGGAAAAACAGAGCTGGAGGAATCAGGCTCCCTGACTTCAGACTATACTACAAAGCTACAGTAATTAAGACAGTATGGTACTGGCACAAAAACAGAAAGATAGACCAATGGAACAGTATAGAAAGCCCAGAGACCCACACACATATCGTCACCTTATCTTTGATAAAGGAGGCAGGAATGTACAGTGGAGAAAGGACAGTCTCTTCAATAAGTGGTGCTGGCAAAACTGGACAGGTATATGTAAGAGTATGAGATTAGATCACTCCCTAACACCATACACAAAAATAAGCTCAAAATGGATTAAAGACCTAAATGTAAGGCCAGAAACTATCAAACTCTTAGAGGAAAACATAGGCAGAACACTTTATGACATAAATCACAGCAAGATCCTTTTTGACCCACCTCCTAGAGAAATGGAAATAAGAACAAAAATAAACAAATGGGACCTAATGAAACTTCAAAGCTTTTGCACAGCAAAGGAAACCATATACAAGACCAAAAGACAGCCCTCAGAAGTGGAGAAAATATTTGCAAATGAAACAACTGACAAAGGATTAATCTCCAAAATATATAAGCAGCTCATGCAGCTCAATAACAAAAAAACAAACAACGCAATCCAAAAATGGGCAGAAGACCTAAATAGACATTTCTCCAAAGAAGATATACAGACTGCCAACAAACACATGAAAGAATGCTCAACATCATTAATCATTAGAGAAATGCAAATCAAAACTACAATGAGATATCATCTCACACCAGTCAGAACGGCCATCATCAAAAAATCTAGAAACAATAAATGCTGGAGAGGGTGTGGAGAAAAGGGAACACTCTTGCACTGTTGGTGGGAATGTAAATTGATACAGCCACTGTGGAGAACAGTATGGAGGTTCCTTAAAAAACTACAAATAGAACTACCATATGACCCAGCAATCCCACTACTGGGCATATACCCTGAGAGAACCATAATTCCAAAAGAGTCATGTACCAAAATGTTCGTTGCAGCTCTATTTACAATAGGCCGGAGATGGAAACCACCTAAGTGTCCATCATTGGATGAACTGATAAAGAAGATGTGGCACATATATACAATGGAATATTACTCAGCCATAAAAAGAAACGAAATTGAGTTATTTGTAGTGAGGTGGATAGACCTAGAGTCTGTCATACAGAGTGAAGTAAGTCAGAAAGAGAAAGACAAATACTGTATGCTAACACATATATATGGAATTTAAGAAAAAATAATGTCATGAAGAACCTAGGGTAAGACAGGAATAAAGACACAGACCTACTAGGAATGGACTTGAGGATATGGGGAGGGGGAAGGGTAAGCTGTGACAAAGTGAGAGAGAGGCATGGACATATATACACTACCAAACATAAGGTAGATAGCTTGTGGGAAGCAGCCGCATAGCACAGGGAGATCAGCTCGGTGCTTTGTGACCGCCTGGAGGGGTGGGATATGGAGGGTGAGAGGGAGGGAGACGCAAGAGGGAAGATATATGGGAACATATGTATATGTATAACTGATTCACTTTGTTATAAAGCAGAAACTAACACACCATTGTATTGCAATTATACTCCAATAACGATGTAAAAAAAAAAACAAACTGAGAACTACTGTTCTATATGCATCCAGTATTTCTTTCTCTAGTTACTAAAGACCAAATGTTTCTTGTCCTAAAGGCAATCCCTCCATTTCTTCTTTTATTCCATCCTCTTTTGCCTTTCCTAAGGAAACATACATTATTGATGATTCTTTCTCTTAAGTTTATTAAATTCCTTTCTGTCATATACACACTGCCTATTTTCATCTATTCAAGATCCCAATTTAAAAATCACTCATTAAACCCCTCATACTATTCCAGGTCCAGCCCCAAACTCTCTCTCACAAAACTTTTTAAGAGTTTCCTAAATTTATTGCCTAGTTTTCCTCGTAGTCCCCTTCTCAACCCCCACAAGTTTTGCTTCTACTCCTATATATCCATTGACTAAGACTGCCATTTTATACCCAATGGACATAGTTCATTATTTATCCAATTTAAACTCCTGAAAGCATCATGCACTAATGACCTCTCTTTTCTGCTTGAAACACTCTCTACTCTTACTTTCTCTGGCCCTATACACTCCTAGTTTTCTTTACACCTCCATGCTGGCTTTTTCTTTCTCCTTACATTGTCTTTCTCTAAGACATCTTTAAATGATGGAATTCCACAATGCTCTCTTTCCTTTCCTCTATTATCATTCCCTGGACATTTTCAACCCTGTCCATGAATTCAGTTATGATCTATGCTACGACTAAACTGTTATCTTCAATATATATCTCACTGCTGTGTTTCAAACACTTGTATTCAGTTCTCTCCTTGACACCTCATGGAGTTATGAATACACTGGAAACACCATACATCCAAAAATTTATTCATGATATTTTCCCCTTGATTTTATCACCTCAGTAATTGGCACTATCATTTTTCCAGTTATTCAAGCCAAAAACCTAATTCCCAAGCAAGGGATTCCTTTATCTGTCAATTTCTTATGTGCAGAGAACTCTGAATACTGCCCGAGATCTGAAGAGATTCCACTCACAATTCTATTATCTATTAAAGTTTGTGTTTGCATGTGTATGTTGTGTGCTCAAGTGTAGGAGTGGTGCTTTATTTCACTTTATTCCCCCCAAGAATGCCTAACCTAAAAAGGACCTCAGCTTAGGCAGTCAATAAAAATTGTCAAGTGTCTGGTTAATGCAAGATTAGTGTGGAAATCCTTGTGATGTCAGACTGGTCCTTGGAATACCACAGTGGTGTCCACTGCATCTAAACCCCTGGCCATAACTGGTATCTTCATAGAGAAGCAGGATTCTGTCACTATAGGTTTCATGAATTTCCACAGGGAGGAAGAAGCAGTGGACACTTCTATTACCACAGACTGTATCCTTTACTATTTCCTTCATTGTTATTTGATAAAGTCAGTCTTTCCCCAAATTTTATCTTTACACATTCTAAATATATATGAATAAATCAGCTTCATTCTATGATTTAAAAATTTTGTAATGAAGCATGAGCCAAAGAGAAAAAAAGGGGAGATGTTTTGTGACCAACATAGGCCAGATAAAGTTTTTTTTTAAACATCTTTATTGGAGTATAATTGCTTTACAATGGTGTGTTAGTTTCTGCTTTATAACAAAGTGAATCAGCTATATACATACATATATCGTCATATCTCTTCCCTCTTGCATCCATGGGGAGGGGGAAGGGTAAACTGGGACGAAGTGAGAGAGTGGTATGGACATATATACAACTACCAAATGGGAGGGAGACGCAGATAAAGATTTTTATAAGGAGAACCATATTTGGTCTCTTACTAATAAAAAAATAGGAAAGTTGCATAAGAGTTAGACTATCATTCATGGGAATATGTTATTATAGATGTTGATTGTGAGGACATTTATTTAAAACCTAAGGATCCTAAGCTACCATAAATACATTCACTAGAATTTTCTTAATTAAACAAGAATTATATGAAACATGAAATGTGAGATATATTTGATTCTGATTTTACATGTATTTTTCCTAGCTAACAGCTAAGAATATGTGGAAAAAAATGAGTTGGCTATTATTATTTTCACATACATCTATAATCTAGATTTATACATTAATATATCATCTTCTACATAAACCTCTTAGCTGCATGAGAAATCTAAATCTCATACCTGCATAAGATTGGGGAATGCATTGCAGAGTTTAATTAAATTGTTGATATGAATTCATATGGTTTCAGAATGATTTTTGTCATAATACATTAAAAAAACAGCAGAAATGCCAGCTTATTTCTCTGACTTTGTCTTCTAATTCTCATCAGCATTGAACTAGAATTATTAGTATAATCTCTAATCAGCCCAGCCAAGAGGGTTTCTTTTGGTCTCTACACTGAAGCTGTGTTTATATTGTTGAATGTTGTGTGTACTCTTTATAAAATATTAGAAATCTTTCAAGTCTGACAGTTGTGCTTTACCAGACTACACAGTGGATTCAACTCTTTAACTGCTTGCATTTATGTTTAAAAAGTTACCAACTAATAGTAGATGCTCTTTCCTTAACTGGTTATGTTCAAGCAATTCTATCAGTCTTGTCTGTTATCTGAATGCATAGACATGGCTTTCATAATTTTGTGTTAGAACAACCAATACATTCTGGGTGCTACATATTTCCCCACTCTAATACATACTGTAATACAATTGATCCTTGAACAATACAAGTATGAACTCTGTGGGTCCACTTACACACAGACTTTTTTCAATAAATATCGGGAAATTTTAGGAGATTTGCAACAAACCACATAGCCTAGACATGTTGACAAAACTAAGAGACAGTAGGATATGTCATGAATGCATAAAATATATGTAGATTCTGGTCTATTTTATTATTTATTACGATAAAATAGACACAAATCTATTGTGAAAAGTTAAAACTTAACAAAATTTACACGAATATTTAGGGACCATACATGGTTCCATTCACAATCAAGAGAAATGTAAAAAATTTAATGATGCAGTGTTAAACCATGTGTATAAAATTAACATTAGTACATACTGCATTACTGTAATAATTTCATAGTCACCTTCTGTTCCAGTTGGGGTGAGCTCAAGTGTTGCAAGTATCCACTTAAAATGCTATGTGACGCTCATCATCGCCACGTGAGCAGTTCATCTCTCCAATAAATTGCTTATCTCAGTAAAAACGGATCTCTTGTAGTTCTTGTGTATTTCTCTTAGCCTTTAGTGCAATACCCTGGAACGTATATGACATAACACTACTGATGCTGGAAGTGCTCCCAAGAAGCAGAGAAAAGTCATGACACAATAAGAAAAAGTTGAATTGCTTGATATGTTCCATAGATTGAGGTCTGCAGCTGCAGTTGCCCTCCATTTTAAGATAAATGAATCCAGCATAGGGACTACTGTTTAAAAAAAAAAAAAAAAGGAATTTCCTGAAGCCATCACTGCAGCTACACCAGCAGGCACAAAAACCTTGCACTTTTTGTGAAATACCTTTTTCATCATCTTATTGAAAATGCAGCTTTTATGTGGGTGCAGGATTGCTATAAGAAAGGCATACCTGTAGACTCTAATATGATTCAAGGACAAAGGAAGTCATTATGCGACAACTTAAAGCAAAAGGAAACTGAAGGATCTAAATATGGAGAATTTAATGCCAGCAAAGGATGGTTTGATAATTTTAGAAAGAGGTTTGGCTTTAAAAATGTCAAGATAACAGGAGAAGCAGATTCTGCCAACCAAGTGGCAGCAGATGAGTTTCCAGATGCCATGAAGAAAATCATTGAGGAGAAAGATATCTGCCTTAACGCAGAGGAAAGTACCCCATTCTGTAAAAAAAAAAAAAAAAAAAAAAAAAAAATGCCATACAAAACATTTATTAGTAAGGAAGAAAAGCAAGCACCAGGATTTAAGGCAGGAAGGGATAAGCTAACTCTACTCTTTCGTACAGATGCAGTAGGGTTTATGATCTGGACTGCTCTTACCTAAAAAGCTGCTAAGCTCTGAAACTTGAAGGGAAACGATAAATACCAGTTGCCAGTCTTTTGGTTGTACAAGAAGGCCTGGACAAGGAGAACGCTTTTTCTCAATTGGTTCCATTGATGATTTGTTCTGAAGTCAGGTAGTACCCTGCCAGTAAGTGACTGCCTTTTAAAGTTCTTTTGATATTGGACAATGTCCCTGGCCACCGAGAACTTTATGGGTTCAACAGTGAAGACATCGAAATGGTCTGCTTGCCCCCAAACACAAGATCTCTAATCCAGCCTCTAGATCAGAGGATCATAAGAACCCTTAAGGCTCATTACACACGGTACTCTATGGAAAGGATTGTCAACACCATGGAAGAGAACCTCAATAGAGAGAATATTACAAAAGTATGGAAGGATTACACTATTAAAGATGCCATCCTTATTATAGAAAAAGTGGTGAAAGCCGTCAAGCTTGAAACCATAAATTTCTGCTGGAGAAAACTGTGTCCAGATGTTGTGCATAACTTCACAGGATTTACAACAGTGCCAATCAAGAAAATCATGAAAGAGATTGTGGATACGGCAAAAAAGGTAGAGGGTGAAGGGTTTCAAGATATGGATCTTGGAGAAATACAAGAGCTAATAGACACCACACCAGAGGAATTAACAGAAGACCACTTGATGGAGATGAGTGCTTCTGAGCCAGTGCCAGATGATGGGGAGGAAGACATAGGAGAAGCAGTGTCCGAAAACAAACTGACATTAGACAATCTGGCAGAAGGGTTCTGCTTATCCAAGCCTGTTTTTGACTTATTTTATGACATGGACCCTTCTATTATATGAGCCCTGAAAATAAAGCAAATGGCAGGAGAAGGATTGGTACATACAGAAACATTTTTAGAGAAACAAAAAAGCAAACAAGTCCGACAGAAGTTACAATGTATTTCTATTAAGCTGGCTAAACACAAGAAAACCATAATTAGGCTCACCATCATACCATTATGAAACAATGGGAAAAATGTAAAATCAGAGAGGAAAGTCTCACTACCTTGAATGGGCAAGAATAAAATAGATGGTTAGCTTTTCATGAGAAATTATGTAAGCCAGAAAATAATAAAGTTATATTTTAAAGAGCAAAAGGAAAAAAATCCCTCTATTCTCAGTAAAAGCATAGTTCAAAATGCAGGTAAAATGAAGATGTTATAGAAAAACAAATACTGAGGAAATTTGTTGCCCAAAAGCCTGCACTAAAGTAAATCATTTGGGAAGTTATTCAGACCAACAGAACACAATCTCAGTTAGAAATATAGGGAAAGAGGAGGAAATGTTTTAAACTCATCAGAAAGGGTAAATATATATGCATATTTGCTATCCAAAAAATGAGTACAATATATTATAGGGTTTAAATATATGTAAAATAAACATGCATGACAATAATAACAGAAAAAACAGGAAAAGGAGAAATATGTTAAAAGGTTCTTAGACTCTGGCAATATCAGGAAATAATAAAAGTATTAATTGTTTTAAATGCTCATGAGATAAGGATACATGCTGAAACTGAGGACAATTGCATAGGGAGTAGAAAGATAATGTATAACTGAAAATTTAATAGAAGGTGAAAAATGAAATGATAAAAATATATATATTCATTAACACCAAAGAGGGGAAGCAAAAAAAATTAAACATATAATTTTATTTGGCTAAATAAAAGATAAAAAGTATCAGACAGAATAATTAGATAGTAGATACAAATAAGCCCAACTATGTAAGTAATTACATTAAATGTAAAAACTCTTAGTAAAAGACTGAGGTTGTCAGATTGAGCGAGCATTAGAAAAAAAAAGAACCTGCATGTTGTTACAAGAGAAACATTAAATATGGTGACATGCATAGTTTATAAATAAAGGGACAAAAAAAAAAGACCACATACACCCATGATGTAACTATTATAACAGATTCATATCTAAAAATGTATTTATTGTAATATCAAAGTAGATTTTAAGGTCAGATATTGACCTTATTTATTGGCAATAAAGTAGGAGAATCCCTAATAATAGCCTAACAAGTTATCGAAACAGGAAGATATAAATATACAAAATCCTTTGCACTCAAAACCTGAATAATGGAATTATGTTAAGAAACAATAATAAAATATATATAACCTTAAAAAACTGCACAGAAATGAAAAATAAATACCTAATAGATTCATGAGTGAAAAAATTCAAAATAAAAATTAGAAAATAATTTGAGCTGAGTTATAGTATATGCCAAAACTATCTGTGACACAAAAGCATGCTTAGAAGGAAATCTATGGGCTTAAATGTCAATTGTTTAAAAGTAGAAATACCAATTGTTATAAATTTAAGAAATTAGAAATACAGAGCAAATCAAACTTAAGAAAACTGGAAAGAAAGAAATACTAAACATACCAATTAATAGAAAACAGACGTACAATAGAAAAAATCAACAAAGCCAAAAGTTGGTTATTTAAAAAGATTAATAAAATTGATATCTCATAGGAAGATGGACCAAACCATAAGATTAAAAAAAACACAATTTATCAATGTTAGGAATCAAAAGGCAAGCGTCACTACAGATACTAGAGTTCTGATAAAGATAATAAAAGCATATTTTGAAAAACTTGCTATTAATATAATCATCAATTTAAAAATATAAGGGCTTCCCTGGTGGCGCAGTGGTTGAGAATCTGCCTGCCAATGCAGGGGACACGGGTTCGAGCCCTGGTCTGGGAAGATCCCACATACTGTGGAGCAACTGGGCCTGTGAGCCACAACGACTTGAGCCTGCGCATCTGGAGCCTGTGCTTCGCAACGAGAGAGGCTGCGACAGTGAGAGGACTGTGCAACGCGATGAATAGTGGCCCCCATCGCCACAAATAGAGAAAGCCCTCACACAGAAATGAAGACCCAACACAGCAAAAAATAAAAATAAATTAATTAATTAATTAAAAAATATATGTTATTAAAGATGACAGGGTGGGAAATAATAATAACCTCAAATGTATTAAACAATAATTATTAAAAATGGCCCTACCAGAAAAAGGCTCACACAACATCACTAGTGATATCTTCAAAATATTAAAGGAAAAAACAATACCAATCTCACATACACCCTTCCAGAGAACAGAAAAAGGGGAACACTTCCTAACTCTTCTTATAAGGTGAACATAACCCTAATGCCAAAACCTCAAAGGACATTACAAGAAAGAATAATTAAACATTCATTCCTCTAAGAAATATATCTGGAAAACTCTTTAATATTTAACAAAATATTCAAAAATTGGACCCATGATTTTTTTTTTGGTCACACCACGTAGCTTGCAGGATATTAGTTGCCTGACCAGGGATCGAACCTGAGCCCCCAGCAGTGAAAGCCCAGGGTCCTAACCACTGGACCACCAGAGAATTCCCATGACTCATGATTTAAAAATAGGATAATACATTATACTGGTGGGGATTATGACTAGAAATACATTATTCAAAAATCAAGGAAATTCACCACAAAATTATTGAAAAAAAGGAAAATCATATGATCACCTCCATAAATGCATAAAAAAACCAATACCTAAAACCAATTTTGATACAGAAAATTCTTAATAAACTAGAAAAATAAATAAGAAGTGTATACAAAATCTCTTATAGAAAATATTGCATTTTTCTAATGATATTGGGGATGCCTACTATCACCAGTGTACTGTATGGCCTAGCCAGTGAAAAAAGGAAGGAAGGAAGGAAGGGAAGGAAAGAGGGAGGGAGGGAGGGAAAAACAAAGGGAGCAGCTTATATATTGGAAAAGAAAAAATAAAACTGTCATTATTAGTAAATGATATGATTATATACTTAGAAAATTAAAAGAATCCACGGGCTATTAGAATTTATAAATAGGTTAAGCACTGTTACTGTACACAAGGTCAAAATGTTAAAAAATTTTATATCTCCACACAAGTAAAAATAAGCTGAAAACATGTGCCACAGGGCTTCCCTGGTGGCGCAGTGGTTGAGAGTCCGCCTGCCGATGCTGGGACACGGGTTCGTGCCCCTGTCTGGGAAGATCCCACATGCCACGCAGCGGCTGGGCCCCGTGAGCCATGGCCGCTGAGCCTGCGCATCCAGAGCCTGTGCTCCGCAACGGGAGAGGCCACAACAGTGAGAGGCCCGCATACCGCAAAAAAAAAAAAAAAAAAAAAAAAAAAAAAAAAAGTGCCACTTAAAATAGCATAAAAATATCAAATATTTGGGGATATACCTAACAAAGATGTGTAAGATCTCTGTCCTGAAATGATAGAACATTATTGAGAGAAATCAAAAGGGCATAAATTAGTGGAACAAAATACAAGTTTTATATAGTAAGACAATATTACAAAAATGTCATTCTCACTGCCAATTAATCTATCAATTCAATGTAAAGGCAATAAAAATTCTACCAAGTTGGGATTTTTTTTGCAGAAATTGTCATGGTAATTCTAAGTTTTATGTGAAAATACAACAGGCCTAGAAATGCCCTAGAGTAACAATGGGAAGATCAAAGTAGATGAACAAAGCTGATGGACATACATATAAGGTATTTATATCCATAGTAAAACTATTGTAATTTAGGCAGATGAAGTATTTAGACCAAAAATTTACAAACTCATCAATGGAAGAGAATAGAGTTTAAGAGCAGATTCACACATATCACTTAATTTATGACAAAGGCTCAGTTGCAATGTTATGAAGAAAAGAATAATCTTCTTAGTAAGTGGTAATAAGTCAAAAGAATATCCATATAGAAAAATATATATCTTGACCCCTATCTCACTCTATTATATGAAAATTGATTCCATATAAATTTCTGACCAAGATATCAAAGAAAAGCAATAGGGTTTTAGAGAGTAAAACATAAGAAAACATAGTTATTACATTGAAGCATTAAAAATTCCTTAAATAGGACCAAAATTACTAACTATAATTTTAAAATGATAGGTTAGATAATATTAATGTTGAACACTTCTGTTCATCAAAAGAAACCATAAAAACTATAAAATGACAACTTAAGATCTAAAGCTATTAAAGAAAATGAATCAATAATTAATAACGTCTCAAAATGGAAAGTACCAGAAATTGGTACACACAAGAATTCTTGCAAAAATTTAATGAAATTATACCAGTTCTCTACATTCTCTTTCAGAGGATAGAGTCAGAGGGAATATTTCCTAATTCATTTGAATAGGTCAACATTACCCTAATACCAAAACCAAAGACGTTACAAAAAAAAATTTTTTAAAGAAAGAAAACTATAGACCAATCTCTCATGAACACAGATGCTAAACTCCTCAACAAAATATGAGCAAATTGAATCCAATAATATATAAAAAATTATACACCATAACCAAGTAGATTGTATCCCAGATATTCAGGTCAGGTTCAACATTTGAAAATCAATTACTGCAATCCATCACATCAAGAGGCTAAAAAAGAAAAATTACATGGTCATACCAATATATGTAGGAAAAGCAGCTGACAAAATCCAATATCCATTTATAATAAAAATTCTCAGTAAAATAGGAATAGAGGGGAACTTCTTCAACTTGATAAAGAATATCTACAAAAACGTACAGCTAACATCCTAACATCATACTGAATAATAAGAAATTCAAAGCTTTTCCACTAATATCAGGTACAAGGCAAGGCTGGCTGCTCATTACTCTTTTTCAACATCATACTATAAGTTCTAGCTAATGCAACAAGACAAGAAAAGGAAACAAAATGTATACAGGTTGGGAAGGAAGAAATAAAACTGTATTCACAGATGACATCATTGTGTATGTAGAAAATCTGAATGAATTGACAAAAAAATATTCTGGAACTTATAAGTGATTACATCAAGGTTGCAGGATACAAAGTTAATATACAAAAAGTCAGTGGTTGCCAGGAGTTGAGGGTGGGAAAAGGATGAACAGGTAGAGTACAGACAATTTTTAGGGCATCAAAAATACTCTGTATGATACTTTAATGATAGAAACACATCATTATACATTTGTCAAACCCACAGAATTTATAGCACAAAGAGTGGACCATAATGTAAACTATGACTATTGCAATTATTATGTATCGATGTCATATGTCAAGCATAACAAATATACCATTCTGCTGGGTGACAATGATAATGGGAGAGGCTATGCATGTGTGGGGATAGGGAATACGTGGGAAATCTCTGTATTTTCCCCTCAATTTTGCTGTAAACAGAGTTATAATTTTTTAAAAAGGCAATCTATGTAGAGCAAAAGATATTCCCAATACATGTATCCCATAAAGAATTCATAACCAGAGTATATAAGAACTCTTAGAAATCAATAGGAAAAGACAAATTACTGAAAAATTCTCAAAATAATTGAATAGCCATTTCATCGAATAAGATGTTCAAGTGACCAGTAATTGTTTGAAAAGGTACTCAGCTTCATTAAACATCAGGGAAATGGACAATTCTGAAAAGATCAATGAAATATCGCTGCACATCCTCTACAATATCTTAAATCTCAAAGACAGAATACACCAAGTGTTGCTAAAAACTGGGTTAAATGGAAGTTTCATACATTGCTGGTGAAAGTGGAATTTGGTTCAACTACTTCAGAAAACTATTTAACATGATCTATGAGAGTTAAGCATATACCTTTCTTATGACCCAGCAAGTTACTCCTAGAAATATCAACAAATAATACCATATCAGTGTTGTCTAGGGAAATATTAGTCAAGTCAGAACAGGACACACTTAGATTTTTGAGCAGCTGTTAAGTGGTCAAAAGATTAACTTTCCTTAGGAAAAGAAAGAAATGTAGCTCTTCATTTTTATTAGTTTGTAGGAAGTAAGATTATAAAAGAATTCCATAGATGATAACCCAAGTGACTGAGAATTTTTCAATACCATCTGGGTGCCCCTTTAGATCTACTGCAGCATTTATAGATGCCAAGCTTCCCACAGGCTGCTTACAGCTTGTCTGAGCACAGCAGGGCTATTAGTGCTGGTCCAGTGCTACAGGATGCAAGGCTCTTCTAACTGATGACTCTAGCTGTCAGTGTGATAAAACTGTCCTAGAATTTCACTGCAGTCTGAGAGTCTTCCTATCAAACCCCATTTCTTTCTTCCTATCTTTATAGGTGTCAGTCAAAAGCAAATACAGAAAACAGAAAGTTGTCTCAACAGAAACCAGAGTACCTTAATGACAATGACTTGATGGTCAAAAGACACACATTAAGTTTCCCAAGGTTACTGCTACTAACAGAAGGAATAAAATAGCCGTGTCAAAAAAATTGAATCAGACTTGACTAAGACTCAGATTCTGTAAATTAGATCCAAAAATCTTGTTCATTGTACATGATACTCATCAAGAGAAGTGTCACTCAAGTTATGTGTCTTGGTCAGCCCCAAAGAATGAACTTGGGTATGCAAATTTTGGTAGGGCCTCCAGGAAAAAGTGTCAAAGAATAACTCCAAGACATTTAGTTATAGTATAGTTGATAACTTGTATCTGAGGGAAATCAATCTTGTATAGATTGTTTCTCTTAATGAATGCAAAGACAGTATTTATAAAAGCAAAACCATAGTGTATAGTCTAGAGAGTCTTGATAAGTCTTGTTTTTCTACACTTTGGGCAAGCTGACTGGCGGAAAGCTTCCAAGATGTCTGTTTTTCCTTACACAGGCTACAAGAGTTGTCAGGGGAGGCCAATTTGTTTCTTTATGGGCTTCCTGAGAAATTCTGTGATTTATGAGATAGCTACTAGTGCCTTCTGCTGAAGTCTCCACCTTAATTAGGCCATGCCTTCACCATTTCCCTCACTGTGTTTCTCACAAATAAATTAACAAATTAATCTCAGTTGTTACTAAATTTTATTCAGAAAAATAAACAAGAACCATGTGATAGATGGTGATGTTTATATGTGGAGGAAAATATTTTAAATGAATGGTCATAGACATTCTCTGTATGGAGAGGAGGTGATTTTGAATGGAGTCTTCCGTGATTAGATGAATTAATCATGCAAAGAGTAGAAAGATAGATCCTTTAGGCCAAGTGATCTGACATTAGAATCCATTTGTCTTTTTCTTGAGACAAAAAGAAAAGCAAGTTGCTTGGCCTGTCTTTAAGACAGGAGAGGATAAATGAGTTTAGAGAAGTAGGGCATAGTAAAAGGCATTCACTTTTTAAGGGAAATGGGAAACCACTGGAAGGCATTATGAAGTGCAGTTACATGATTTGCTACATGTTTTAAAAAGATTACCCTGGATGCTCTGACATATTTGGAGACAAGAGTATCAGTGCCCTGTAGACTTTGTGTGGGGTGAAAGAGGGGAAGGAACATTGACTCAGGATTTTAACATGAACTACTGGTGGATGTGGTTCCATCTACTGCTATTGGGAGGATTAGTTGAGGAATCCTCTATGGACCAGTTAGGTTTAGGCTGCCCTCTGACATCCCAGTGAAAATGTCAAGTGGACTGTTGTATACATGAGTCTGGAGCTCAGGAATGGGATAAGCACCAAGGACACATATTTGGAATGATCAGAGAATGGACAGTATTTTAAAGTCACAGAACTACATAAGGTCTGTTAAGAAAAGGGGTATTTCGAAAAAAAAAGCAATACTCAGGATGGAGTATTAGGGTGCTTCAAAATTTAGAGAATGAATAAAGGAGGATGACTTTAAAAAGGAGACTCAGAAGAAGTCAAGAGAAGAAAGTATGTCAACGATTATGAAAGGTCAAATAAGATGAGGACTGAAAGAAGTACCATTGAATTTAGTGATATGGTAGTTACTGGTCACCTTAACAAAAGCAGTTTCAGTGAGGTACTGGGGATGGAAACACACATGTTCCATTGTAATAGGAGAGAAGACAAAGAATGTTGGTTTACATGCAAGTCGTTGGAAAAATATTTTGATGAAAGTTGTTTCCTCAAGTTGTTCCTATAAGATTACTTAAATCATATAAGATTTTCTTAATGAATTACTGCATAAGGCACTGGGGAGGGTTGGAGGGTGCAATGCTTCACACTGTGGAAGACAGAGGAAAAGTTAACTTGATTATCCATATATTCCAATGCCTGACGATAAGTCCATGAAATTCTAATAAACTGACCAAAAAGATTAACCTTCCCTAGGAATTAATTCACACCCACGCAACTAGAATTGGTTGACTTTTGCTACTTCCTACAAACTTCCTATTTCTAAAATTTTAAGATTTATCTTGATGTAGGTTGGAAGGTTGACATAGCAAGAACCCAGACAACTGTTTGTTTACATCAATTCATATATATTTTTTCCCTCAAAAATAGTAATATATTTAGGTAATTATAGAGGAGTAGGAATAGTATGTTGGGTCCAAACAAGAAAATGTTTGATAATTACTGATTTAAAAGATGTATTTGCATTCACAAATATTCTTAAAATTTAAATACTGAGATCTAAAATAGGTTCCTTTGGGGTCTCATAGGTTACTTCACCAGTCCAACAAACAACAACAGCAGAAAACCTGTTCTATCAATATCTGGTCAGGTATTTGTACTATCCTTTCTCTAGTTAAGTGATAAATAAGAGATGGGTGGTTGTTAAATATACACACATAACTCACACTCATATACAGACAGACAATAAATGAAATCCAAAGTGGCAATAGATGGGTACAAGTCAGTAAAGATTCTTAGTAGTCCATGAGGACGAGGTTGTGGTAATATGTAGGAATACTTCTGTAATCAGTGTGACAATCATTTAAGATCCCTACAAATATTGGCCTTTTTTTTCAAGTGATAAATATAGCAGTTAAATAATTGATTCCTCAGTGTATGCTTGGTTCTTTATATGTATTATTACTAAATCTCAATATAAGACTGAAGAGAAGCATCAACAATCCCCATTTTATAGATGAGGCAACTTGGACTCAGGGAGATAAATGACAAATCTAAATTCACACAACTGTTACGTGGTAGAGCTTGGATCCGAACTCAGGTCTGTCTTAGTCCATTGTTGTGCTTTTTCCACTATGCTACGTTATCTCCAAAAAAAGTCTGAAATAATTTGAGTGTTCTAGAGGTGATTATTTGTACAAAACCGTTTTACAAGAGGACACCTGTGTGTATCTGTCCCGAACAAAACACAGGGCATGTCCTAGAGTATTCACATAACTGCCAAGAACAAGTCACCACGAAAAACTATTTAGGTGATACCTAACTTTTGAATTTTTTCCTACTGTAAAACATTTCCACTGAGCAAGATATGAGAATACTTTACATTGAAACCATAAAGAATATATTCCCAAACTTTTAAAATTCACTCCCTGTCCTCAAAACACCCACACATTCTCCCTGTTAACTACCAAGGGTAGTAATGGACAATCTCACTGCAATCTTGGGCATCTATCAAAGCAGTAAGAAAAGATATGGTTGACCATTGAAAACCTACACATCTACTGGAATTGAACAATTTCTACTGAGTCTCATTCTTTATTTGCCTTCGAAGTCTGATAATGTTTAATCAAATGCTATTGAGAAGAGTTATTTCTAAACAATGATTTCAAGAAAATATAAAGTCTTACTGTTCAGCTGAATGTATTAAATACTGAGAAGGTCTGTCATTCTATTTCATTTCATAGCATTTCCCTTTTTATATGTTTTATACCAATTTCCTCCACTGTATTTCATGGCTTTCATCTAAATAGTGAATTATGAAAAATAATAATCAGATTCTCTCTGAAACCACAAAATCTTGGATGCTTGAAAACACCCATGACTAAGTTTTATTAATTTTAGGTGCAGCTACACTTACTAGTCCCAAATTATATAGGCTAATTAGCTAGATCTTTACGAAATCTGTTGTTTTTAAAATTGTGTTGTTTTCAGACTGTTGTTTGAAATACATTGATTCAGACATGGCAAATGAAAAGATGCCTATATTTAGTAGGCAGTAAATTCTAATTATTTTTGATAGAGGCAATGACTAAACAAAGAAGGAAAGACAAGTGAGTGAAAAGGAGGCAATGTCAATGTAAAGTCAAAACAACTGCTTCTTAGGAAGACAGGGAAGTCATACTAGACTCAGCATTTCACAATATAGTTTATAGCTTCCTATGAAGGAAATAACTGAAAGAGCTAGGGCCACAAATCTGAGTGTTGTCATTGAATCCTATTACCTATCTGTGCTTTTTAGTTATTATGACAGACAATAGAGCCTTTGTAATGTTATTATGTAGGTCTCTTTATTTTTAAACATAAATTTCCACTCGCATGCTACTTTAATTTCCTGTAGTCTCAAAGTTACTTTAATATGCATCAAAATACTCCTGGAAAACATACAAATGAGAATAATTTCCTCTGTATTCATTGCATATGTCACAAAACCCAGGCAACTAAAGAAAACCTCACAAATAATTCTGTGTATTCTTATGTGAGAAACCAATATTATACAAATATTTGTAGCTTCCTGGTAAGTAATACCATACTTTAGCAATCCACCCAATCAAGACACAGCTGGTGCATCAAGAATGGTAATAGAGCAATTTGGTGATAGTCTGAGATTTTCATATAGTTGGAGCTAGAGAGGACTCATGCTTAGTAATATACTACTTTATTAAAATTTTAAGTTATAAACAGTGAGTCTGCAAAAAAACCTATGTAAAACTAGTTACTTGTTCTGATCTCTAATGTCAATTTACATGATAAATAAGCACATTTGACAGGCTGCTAAATATTACTCTTGGAATCTATTAGTGAGAAATACCAGTTTCTGAAATTTAATTCCCTAAGCTTAATGAACCTAATAAATTTGATCTGATGCCTTCTCAAATTAATATGGTAAGTCTAAGTTGACTTTTTTTTATAGGGACAAATTTTTTCACATTTAAATTAATCTTGAAGAAATATGTATTACTATAGAAATGTGTTATTTATAGTCCTCATCTATGAGGATCCTTACTTGATTTCATTAGACACTTTTAAAAGGGACAGAAATAATTAGCTCAACATGTAATGCATGTATAGCAAATGCTAATTTCTTGCAAACGTTTTTAAAGATGAGACCTTCATTATATACGACTGACTGCCCACTGAGTGCAAGCTCCTAACCTAGGTGTTGTGAAATATACAGCCATAGTTAAGATACAAAACTTCGCCCAGGAACTTCAAGCCCATGAAAATGGCTTCTATTTATTTTCATATGTCTTTCAATATAATTTTCTATTTATTTTATGGGTCTTATATATGCTATTGCATTTGCTTACCTTTTATATCTGTTTCGTGATAGAGACTATATACAGCACACATTTATAGAAAACTTAAATATAACCCATGTTTACAGAAAAAAAGAGGCTTACATTTAGAATCTTAAACTATAATATCACAAAATCATAAAACCACAAAACAGAGCATGTATAAATAAAGACCATAGTATAAATATTGATAATAGAGGGGAAACAACAAATTATCAAGATGAATAGGTCCAGGGTTAAGTATCCAAGGAAGAGAATAGAAGAGAATTATGGGATATCACATTTAGGTAGACCACAACCAATTATTTATGCAGCAGATATGTACTGAGTACCACCTATAGGTTGAGCCCTGTGTGGGGTATAAAGGACATAGTGGTGATTTAAAAGGGACATAGACTCTTTGTAGAACTTATAGCTTCTGGGAGTAAGGGTGACGATATTAACCAAGTAATCATTCCAGACAGGGATACAGATCATGAAAAGTGCTGGGTTGTAAGCACAGAGAAGTCTCATTTCAGCCGAGGTCTGAAGTGTGAACAGAAGTTTCTGCATGCATTTGGATGGAGGAAGGGGTTAGGGAGTGTTCCCAGGAAAGGGGAAAGCTGGCATGGAAAGAGGCCTTGAAGCAGGAGACAGCAAAACACATCTGAAGAAGAGACAGAAACGTGTGTCTGAAATGTTGAGAGTGGGGGCAGAGTGTATCGTAAATTGAGACCAGAGATATATTTGAGGTTCAGTATATGTGCAGTCCTGTTGGCCACTGAAGTATTTGGACCTTTATTCGAAGTATAAGAGAAAATTGCTGAAACATTTTATACAGAGGTGATTTTTTTCAAAGGATTATTCAAGTTGGAGGATGGAGATTGTGTTGGAGGGGTTCCAAAATGAAGAGGGTACCAGCTAGGTGGCTATTACAATAGTTCGGTCATGAGGCTGTGCTAATGTGGGTTAATATGCTGTGCTGGAAGTGCAGGTAGAGTAGAAATAGATTAACTTGAGAGACATTTAAGTGAAGAAATCAAAAGAACTGTCATTTAATTGAATGTAGGGGAGGGTGACAAAAATTGTGTCAAAGATAACTCCTAGTTTTCTAGCTTGTTCATCTGGTGATGCCACTTACTGGAACTGGGAATCCTAGAGAAAGACAAGATTTGGGAGTGGATGATGGAGGGAGAGATCATGGTTTAGGTTTTTGGTGTACTGGATTTTGAAGTGTCCAAGAACATATGTTGTGTAAACTTTTAGATAAAGAGTTATGAAGCTCAGAGGAGAGATCTGGACTAGAGATTTGATTAAGGAGACTCACTAGCCTTCTCCAATGTTCAGTTGAAGAATGAACAAAGACAAGAAGGAAGGAATGGAATGGATGAGTTGTAGGGTGGAAGGAGGTGAATTCAGGGGTAAAATGTTATTGGACACTCCATGTCCCTAACAGCCTCAAGACATACTATTTATCTTCATGATTGGAATAGGGACTTCTGCTTTATGATTTAAGACACAAGATTTTTTCAGTTTCACCTTGGTTTAGATCACAAGACACTTAATTACTACTAAAATGCCAGAGAAGGAAAACTCCCATTGAATGGCAGACTCACGTGGACATAAGCAGCCTACTCTTTCTCTGCAGAATGATGTACATGGAAAGCTTAGTTACAAATGATGCTTAATGATAAAAAGATCTTAGTTATGTAAAGTGTAAAAGCATCAAGATTTGACAATCTTATGCCTTTTTCCTGGAAATACCGAGCTGTATGTCCTGTGAGTCTTTTTTCAGAATTTTATTTAGAATTTTTGTGCCTACATTAATGAGATTGGTATATAGTATTTTGTGTTTATTTGTTTTGTTTTGTCTTTATTAGCCACTCAAGTATTTATATAAAAGTAATAATAACTTTATTAAATGAATTGGGGAGTTTTCCATCATACTTGATACCATACAGTCTTGGAATTTTATTTTTTTTTTAATTGGGCATCTTCTACTGCCCTTCTAAACTTTTCATAGGTAACCAAGTTTTAAACTTTTCATTTCACTGAACAAGTATTTTGTCTTCTTAGGTAAGTTATGATAATTTATGATTTTTCTTTTTTAACTCAAATAATCCAAATTATATGATATATTTCTTGATATTGAAACACCTTCCTTTCCTGAAACAAATGATATATATAGGTTTATATAATATGTGCTCTCTATCTCTCTCTCCATATATAGATATTATATATTTGTTTAACTAAACTAGTGGTTTATTTATCTTTTCAGTCACTTCAGAAAATTTTTGAACCTATTACTTCTATATTTTATCTGTTTTCTAACTTAATAACTCCTGCTTTTACCTTTATCAATCCCTTTCCTGTACTTCATTTTGGATTTTTCTTTCTCTACATTATTCATTTAGCTGTTCAATGAATTCATTTTAATCTTTTTAAATTTTTATTTGTCATCGTTTCTGAAATTTTATTTTAAGAAATTCTTCAGGCTTGCTTTTTATATACCTTTAGAAAGAAAATTTGCTTAGCAGAGTGCTTTAATGTCCAATTGGAAGAACTCTTCTTTAGTATTCACTTCTACTTGTTAGAAAAATAAGCTCACTAAAATAAGCTGTTTTTTTTCCATCCATGAAAACATTAATATTTATTGCTAAGCATAAGGACTATTTTTTTAAAACATTACAATATCCTTACAAAACTAACTATAATTCAATAATGTCATTAAATATTCTAAATCTAAAATCATTAATAAATTCCAGCTAAAAAGAGAAACTCTTCTTCATTAATTATTTAGTTACCTTAAAATACACTGGGTGCATGAAAGTAACAAATATGATGACTCTCTCTTGACTTACCAATTGACAGAATAATGAATTTGTTCCCTAGTGTTCTGCAAAGGAGACCAATGAGACTTTTTAATTCAGATCTTTAAAATCCGAGGTTAACTTCTATAACAAACAATCTCAAGATGTTAGTGTGTTAACACTTACTGCTTGACCATATCACAGTCCAACATGGTTGTGAAAGGGGGTATGGTCCACTGTACACGGTCAGTCAGGACACAGGTTCCTTCCATCTTGAGATGCTACCATCTTCAACGAAGCTTCCTGGGTCTGCGTGAAAGAAGACAGAGTAGATAGATAAGACTTATCTCCTCTTAACTTTCTTAGCATTTCTGCTCATCTTCCATTAATAATACTTCACTACATGGCCACATCTCTAGTTAAGGGAACAGGCAATACTGATTAGCTGAGTTCTGTGGAGGGAAGGGGTTGGATTTAGAGAATATATAATATAGTAAGTCTCTGCCACAAAGACTGTTAGGGTCAGAAAATGTGTAGGGTCTCAAAATGTGCCCTACCTGTAAGTGCATAAATATATATATTATATACAGTAGATACATACACACTGTACATTATACACAGTATATATATGCTTATATTGTGTATATGTATATATACACACACACAGAAAACATGAGGCCTGTGGGTCAGAGACAAAAACAGTTTGTTATTGGACACAAAAGCAGCAGCTAGAGTAACACTTGGTGTCTATTCTCCAAACCCCAATCTCCACAGGACAGTGTATTAGGGGGCCAGATGGTACTTGCACAAACAATGGGGTGCATTACAGAAGAGGAACCCTAAATTAGGAAACTGACCTACGTAAGGCTGCTAGTGATTTGCCTAATTTCCTCTCTGGAGAAAGAAAAATCTTATCTTTACTCAGGTACATAAGCAAATACTCTCTGGAGATGGGGAGATGTCTCTAACAACCTGGACCATGTCTGGGAAGGCTGATGTCTCTAACTTTCACTACCCTGGAATAACTCCTTGTTCAAGTATTCTTAAATTAACTGTAAATGCCTTTGCTCAGAAGACCAAGACAATGCAGAAATATGAAAAATTCATGGAGAATTGTCTCCTGACAAGAACCAAACAAAAACTTGTTAAAACTCAGTCTTTTATTAAAATGATCATGTTATTAACTGCCTCCCCACCTTCTATTTTGACAGGAAACATTTATAATCCAGGTCATTATATTTTAAAATCTATATGACTATATTTTGTGTATCTATTAACTGTCACATTTTCTGTTATGCTAATCCAATTAAAATTACTGATACATTGGTATCTGTCCTTTACATTATTCTATAAGCCTCTAGGTGATAGCATATCAGCTTTTTTTTTCCCCTTGTAACTTCTGTTCTTACCAAACAGAGCTGTTTGGCTTTTTCCCTGGCCCAGTCTTTGTGCCACAGCATACTCACTCCTCTCTGAATGGAATGGATTTTTCTCCCTTGTCATTAAATTTAAATCCAAACAGCCCTTTATTACTTGTATCATTCATCACTTACTGTACAAAATCTTTTTCCTCTCATCTAAGTGCTAGATTAATGAGATAATGTATGTAAGGTATCTAGCATAGTGACCTACATTATGACAATAAATTTGTACCTATTCTTTTTATTTGTATTCCTCTGAACACTCACAATATTATCTAAGTACCAACCTGTGTTAATTCTCCTACCAGACAATTGGTTCTTCAGTGACATAAACCATCTTCTCTATACCTTTATACATTGCAGTGACATAAACCATCCTATTTATACATTGCAGAATTCTCCACAGTGCTTATCTTAGTCCCAGAATGAACTGATGTATAAAATGGTGGAAAGTTGGATAGATTCAGTTAACAGATGAGTGACTGAATAAATAAATTAGCATTGAGAGCAAATGCTTACATAGCACATAATATGTAAGAGATATATTTTTTTAAATTCTAGATTTGCATTGCCACTTTAATCTTCAAAACAACCCTATAATGCAGATTCTACTATTTTACTGAATTATATATGAATATACTGGTGCCTAGAGAGGTTAAGTAACTTAACCTAGTCACTCAGCTAGTTAATGGCAGGAGAGGCTTTGAAACGAAGCAGAATCAATGCCCTTTAGCATTATATTATCTTGAATATATGATTACGATGGGCAAAGCACATATTAACTGACCAGTAGCTCTTCCTCCATGGTGGTGTGTAAGAGCATCCTCTTAGTAATATAGAAACAAAGGGCATGATCTTCTGTTATTTAAAAAGAAATGGAAAGGTATTTAATGTGAAATCTCTTTCAAATATCTGTTGTTGCTGCTGACTTTCCTGATTAGTAACTTAAAAGAAGATTTATGCAAACAGCTGAACACATGGGGAAATAAAATTTATTACTGCCATACTCTATTGTATACTTGAAGGTGGCTGTGAGAGTAGAGCTTTAATGTTCTCACCATAACAACAACAAAATGGTAATTATGTGAGTTAGAGGGTGTGTTAAGTAACCTTATTGTGATAAACATTTCACAATACAACAAAGGTATCAAATCATCACATTGTACACCTTAAACTTATGTAATGTCATATGTCAATTATATCTCAATAAAGCTGGAAAAGAAGTATTACTACCTATGGCAATGGATTCCAAATCCAGTGGCCACACCTGTTGATCAGAATCAGCCACAGAATTCTTTCCCCATAGACTGTCATCTGGCCTGTTTCTTGCCCCAGGCCTCCTTTTCTCAGGCTCCCAATTTGGTTTCTAGGTTGGAACATAAACCTAGAAAAGAAGGTACTTCTCGACCTACCTTATTACACCAAGTGGATGAAATTCTGAAGAAGTAGAACTTGAAGGAAAGTCCAAAGGTTGCTGTTGGGTTTTATCCATGGCCCAGATCAATATGTATCCTTATAAAGGTAAATTGAAGAAAGAGAGAACTTTAAAATACCTTATAGGCCTAAATGGTAAATAAGTGTCCATAAGTGTCCACAAATAAGTGGACAAATATGATATTCTTTTTTACATCACCTATAACGAGAGTAGTTCAAACTTTGCCTTCACTCATTCTCTTTGAAATCCAACCAGGATGGATGCTTGGACATAAGCCAAACTCTGTTTCCAGGCTAATTCAAAGGATACCTCAGTCTGTAGTTGACCATTGTAATCTGTAGTCGACAATTCCAATTTTAAAGGACCTTAGAATAAGACCTTATTTTCACAATTTCATGAATTGTCTTCGACTACATTAAGCCAATAGACATTTTAAATCTTAAAGAGGAAAGCTATAGTTTGAAATTATAGTAAATGATTATCAATGTTTACCTTAATTTTAGATTTTTTGGAAGATAGCAGCAACATGAAAAATAGTCAATAAACTGTACTATTAAGGTCAACAATTTTTAGTATTAAAATCAATTTACAGTATGTCTGCTTGGGGTACACATAAATTTGAAGAGGCAGTAAATGTAAACAGAATAGCTGATTTCTTGGATGCACTCCAATATAATTATAGCTATTCACCCTTGTGACTATATGTGTGTGCAGCTTAAAGCTATTTCCCTGTCCCAAGACACACTAGCAGTATTTTAGACAGGTTTGTAATTGATTGAAATGCAAAAATCTCTGTACACTAGAAAATTTACTCTCTAAAATAAATACACAAGTAAATTTAAATAGTAGATTAAACATGTATTTTGTCATCCATGTCAATTCTTAGCTTATAACCTTGTGACTTGAAATTGAGTTATCCCTAAATATTTAATAAAAATATTGTGTATTTCTAATAGGCAATTGTAAAAAAATCATCAGTCACATTTCATAAAACAGCAAAATGCTTATGGGATCATGGAAGGCAGCTAGTTTGTTCTGTAATGTATAAAGATTTGCATATATAAAAACACCACCAGGAAGCAAACAAGGTTTGCTTCTCTGTTTCCCAAAAAGTAAAATTTCATTTGATATAATGTCTACTTAATTTTTATTAAATTATATTAAATATTTGTCTGCCAATAGCACTGATAGTCTAAGAGGTTTACATTTTGAAATAACTAAGCTCAAACCTTAATATATATAAGAACTCTTTCTCCAGCTCCAGGGGTGAATCAGAACTCCTCAAACATATTTGTGATGTTAAATGATATTACCTTGTATTTCATGCAGATATACACATATGTGAAATTTGTTGTTACTGATTTTATTATTGTTTTGCTCTCTATGATGAACATATTTAAGTTGACAATAGTGTTCTCAAAAAAATTCTGTTTATAGCTTACATAGCTGGCATTGTTTGTATGTGGGTAAGAATAAAATGTGATTTTATTGAAAGAAAGTAGAGCTCTTGTTATCTGCAGCCTTAAGGCCGCCAACAGTCGATACCTTAATCCACTAATCCCCTCTGTAATCATGTGTTCATGTGCTGTGCAAAAACACTCAGAAATCATTTTAAGAAACTCCTTTTTTTTTTGCTAGTTAAGAATATACTCACTATGGAACGTATGTTATAAAATGGCTAATAAAATATTTGAATATGTATACAGCAGCACTGAAAGCTATTGCTTTGGGGTATATCTTTTCCATTTTTCAAAAAAGAAAAAACACCACGAAAAACAAATGCCATGGAAACTGAAGAAACAAAAAGAATAGTAAAGAGAAAAATGAATGACATCACATTGTATAAATCTGCAGGATTTTTTACATTCGGTTTCAACTATCATTTTTAAAGATTCTGCCTTCTATTTACTTATCAGAGACTAGGGTTCAATTTTCATATGCTGCATAGAATTCTCCATGTTAAGATATTGATATAACAAATTGCTGAATATTTTAGAGATTGATTCTCGCTGACCAAAATGGGCTTTCAGATTAGAAGTCTTTCTTTATTCCCGAGAAGACACCTGCTGAGACAGAAGCCTGACTGCCACACAAAAGAAATGTATGATTTCTTCAATGGGTTCCGTCTAGCAATTTGCAATGCTATCAAAAATTGCATTTTTTAATAAAAATTATCTAAGTATTTGGCAAAAAAACAACCCATGGTTAAAATGGACTAACTACCCATTCTCAGGCAGTATTAGCATACTGATTGGCTGTTACTTCTGTCATTCTTCTGACTACAAAATTATGACAGGCCCCACGGCAGGAAGCAAATGATCATTATTAATACCCTGTCCTCTGGGATACAATAAACTGCCATTCACTTGCATACAAATAAAATACACAAGACTTGTCAGGCAAGGGGGCAAAAAAGGGAAGATGCATTTGCAAAATGGTTTGATACTAAAATGGGATGGGGCCAGTGTGAAAGTGTTTTGTTTCTCATTCTATCTCATCATGGTAGGATAATTATTTTATATGGATTTCCTTTTAAAATAGCCTATCTTTCTCCACTTGAGCTCTTCGAGCTCTTCAATTAAATGTAAAGTCTTGCTTCTAAGGAAAGAAAAAAAAAACCTTTATAATCCTATAACTGATCCCACAACACAGAAAGCATAAGAAATTATAAAATTCCATTAAAATGTAAGACAATGCTCTCTATTGGTTCACATATGATGTGCAAAAACATTCTGCTTAATGTATTTGAATAACCTCATTACAATTAGTAGGGATGAAATATACTTCAATATCACACACTTCATGGGATCAATAAAAGCAAAACACAATTAGAAAAATGATACATGAATGGTATTAATGTTGAAACTCCACTGTCTATTTGTTACACTAAAAGGTAAGGTCAAATTTCAGTATAATTAAATATTACTACATGACTGAGTTTATACCTTCTTATAACCAGATGATATGGTATTGAGGAATAAATTAGGGAAACACTTTGTAAAGAAGTATGAATGGTTAATTCCTTTTGTATTTACTTGAGCAACAGTTACTCTGATAAATGTTTAATTTTCAATCACGTAGCCTAAACTTTTCTTGAAGGCATGCAGAGAATATGGTGATCACTGGTAGACTCAAATGTTTCATAGATCATATATTCACTAGTCTAGCCTATAAAGGCGTTATTTTAACTGGAAAGTATAAGTGCATACATTTACATTCTTTGGATATGGTTTGCTTAATTAGTTTAATTTTATTGCTTTTCCACAATTTTTATTCTCCTTGAGATTTTCCAGTGAAACAGACAGAAATTATGCTCAAGGAGTTGAGAGTAGATATTTATTTACACCCAATGTGTGTGTATGTGTGTATGTATGTATATATATATATATATATATATATATATATATATATATATATATATGTCAGCTTTAAAAGAATTTGAACAAGTGATAGTTGCTGAATCTATCATTTAAACTTTAGGCTAAAAGAAATAAACTACTAATACTCCAACAACATAGATGAATATCAAATGTATTATGCTAAATGAGGGAAGCCAGACTCAAAAGGCTACATAATGTATGACCCCATTGATATGAAATTACCTAAAAAGCAAAACTATAAGGACAAAAAGCATATCAATGGTTGTCAAGAGATGGAGATGGGAGAAAAAGTTGACTACAAATAAGCACAAAGAATTTTTTGGTGTAATGGAGCTATTCTATATCCTAATTTTAATGACAGTTACCCGATGATGTGCATTTGTCAAAACTCATAGAACTGTACAGTAAAATGAGTGAATTATACTGCACATAAATTATACCTAAATAAACCTTACTTAAAAAAAAAAAACAACCTCTAGGCTTAGCAACGTCATCAAAATGTTCTAAACTGGGGTCACTTAGTCTGGGCAAAGTAGCAAAAATGACAGTCATACCTTTAGAATTGGGCACTTAGAAACACTTTTTTGGAATTGCCTGTAGTAATACAACTCCCAATGTTGAACGTTAGGAAGAGTGAGAGTAGATTAAAAATACTCACTGCTATTTTAATGTCTCCCTCATGTAGCATTAAGCAAAACTCCAATATGTTAATTAACACACTTCACAAGAAATAGATGAAGGGGAATTAAGAGGTACAAACTTCCAGTTATAAAATAAGTAAGTCATGGGAAGTAATATACAGCATAGGGAATATAGTTAATAATACTGCAATAATTTTGTGTAGTGACAGATGGTTACTAGTCTTATTGCAGTGATTATTTTGTAATGTATTTAAATGTCCAAACACTATGTTTACACCTGAAACTAACATAATATTGTACATCAACTATACTTCAATTAAAACAAATAAATAACTTTAAAAAGCACACTTCACCAGAGACATAGGTTATCGTCTTCAATGTGAAAAGAGAAAATACATTCTGTTAAACACACTCTTTCCCCTTTTCTTGACTTGCTTTCCACTTTTATGCCTTAGACCCAACGACATTATTAATTACACTGCTAAAGTTAATTAAATAATCCACATCTTTCTTTAACATGGCAGTAAGAAGCAGGTCTCATTTTTACAGCAGTGAATACATTACATGGTACAAACATAGAAATGAAATGTTTCCTCTCAGATGTGACAGAATTGCCACTATGTCCCAGTAATCCCCAAGAAAAGCGTTTTATTTATTTATTTTTTAACACCTTTATTGGAGTATAATTGCTTTACAATGGTGTGTTAGTTTCTGCTTTATAACAAAGTGAATCAGTTATACATATACGTATGTTCCCATATCTCTTCCCTCTTGCATCTCCCTCCCTCCCACCCTCCCTATCCCACCCCTCTAGGTGGTCACAAAGCACCGAGCTGATCTCCCTGTGCTATGCGGCTGCTTCCCACTAGCTATCTATTTTATGTTTGGTAGTGTATATATGTCCATGCCACTCTCTCACTTTGTCACAGTTTACCCTTCCCCCTCCACATATCCTCAAGTCCATGAAGAAAAGATTTTTAGTAGAGAAAATAAAGAGCAATGACTTTCAGTAAAATTGCAGAGAGAATTTTTGGTAGTCTGAATGTTATTACCCAATTTGGATTATAGCCAGAACTGAGACATAAAATTAGAAAAAGTAAAAACTCCCAATTTTTTGGTTTAATAAAAAAATAACAAGTGGAAAAATTATCAGCCATTGGAAAGATAAAAACAATTTGGAATATTACATGAAATAATAATAATCATTAAAATTATGTATATAAATCTAAATACATAAAAGCAGAGAAACTCCACAGAGGGAAAATTTACTTCCAAGCAAATCTGTAATCAAGTAGGATGAATACAAGCCATACATTCTGTAAAACTTGATTAGCTATGTTTTTTGTCAGGCATTATTCTAGGTTCCCATGGTATTTTCATGAACACAAGGAATGCTCTTCTTGCCTTCATGGACTTTGCAATCTAAATTGCTAGAGGTATGTAATTTTGTGCCAAAGATGATTGTTATACTATATTGGATATAGAAGGAAAAACTAAAATTACATTCTATACTTCTTTTGAAAATGCATATCACAAATTAGGAGCCTTTTAAAATATATATATAAAATAATTTGTTCTTCAATAGTTTTGAATCTGACTCAAACCAATACTTTGTGAGACGCAATGACCAATTATTACACGGTCATTCCCTGAAGTTCTGGGCTGAATTTTAAACAGAATAATTAATTCTGCTTCAAGCTATGTTAGGTTCTCAAACTATTTTCTTCCAAGCCTTTAGGAGTAATATATAATAAACTTTTGATTATGTAGACGAATTTATTATTCATTACCCATCATTTATTATTACTCATATCCTTAACAAATTTCTCCCTGATTTATTAAATTCTCTTTCCTGATTTGTAAATCATTTATCGTGCCCTCCAAACAGGTCAGTTTATTTTTTGTAGATACAAAGATCCAGTACAAACTATTATTATAAAATAATTTTATAATATTTTTGTGAAATGCTTTTTTTAAATTTTTTTTATTTTTTGCAGTATGCGGGCCTCTCACTGTTGTGGCCTCTCCCATTGCGGAGCACAGGCTCCGGACGCGCAGGCTCAACGGCCATGGCTCACTGGCCCAGCCGCTCCACGGTATGTGGAATCCTTCCGGACCGGGCACGAACCGGCGTCCCCTGCATCGGCAGGTGGACTCTCAACCACTGCGCCACCAGGGAAGCCCCTGTGAAATGCTTTTAGATATATACTCATTGTAATCCATTTAGCACATGCACTACATCTTCAATAAATCATTATAATATGAATATTATTATTTGTCTTTCACAAAAATACTTCTTCCTAAATGATTTTTTATGCAGATAAAAGAAAATAAATATTTGTTGGATTATCTGTGGTCAGCTAGATATCACCAGTTCTCCCTGTTAAGGTCTCCTCAGCAGAGAATAAACCAGCAACTACATTTCCAGAATCCCCTTGCCCATCTGTTCTGAGTTAGAGGCCTTTAATGAGAAACACTCACACGAAATTTGGAAGGAGGAAGAAAAGGGGAAGCCATTATTCTTTGGATGCAGTTGTGGCCAGATACTTGGGCAGATATGAGTTTCAAATAAGCACCTAGATAACCTTCTTGAAAAACACGGATATTGGTCCTGCTGGCCGAGATGGTCTATGGGAACTACCCCAAGAGGTTTGAAAGGTTAACCAGCTTCTACAGGAGCTCTTTAAAAGCCGCTCACTTCAGTGCTGCATGCTGAGAGGCTTTTGAAAAACTTACATAAACCCCTAATTTCTTATACTGAAAATGTTTATACTCCAAAATACAATGAATTCTGTTTTTCTGATCAAACTCCAACTGATATAAATATCACGTAATAC
Source organism: Delphinus delphis (assembly GCF_949987515.2). Classification (NCBI taxonomy): domain Eukaryota; kingdom Metazoa; phylum Chordata; class Mammalia; order Artiodactyla; family Delphinidae; genus Delphinus; species Delphinus delphis. The sequence goes on along the minus strand of NC_082686.1, from coordinate 122,788,700 downwards.
AAAACTATAAAAATTTAAGTATTAAATTGAGTGGTTTAGACTATGAATGTAGGGACCTAATTAATCTTATAAGCTTTTGCACCTCAAAGAAAACCATAAATAAAACGAATGGACAACCTACAGACTGGGAGAAAATAACTGCAAATAATGCGACCGACAAGGGCTTAATTTAGAAAATATACAAACAGTTCATACAACTCAATTACAAAAAAGAAACAAACCCAGTCAAAAAATGGCAGAAGGCCCAAATAGACACTTCCCCAAAGAAGACATACAGATGGCCAATAGGGACATGAAAATATGCTCAACATCACTAATTACTAGAGAAATGCATATTGAAACTACAATGAGGTACCCTCTCACACCAGTCAGAATGGCCATTATTAAAAAGTCTACAGGGGCTTCCCTGGTGGCGCCGTGGTTGAGAGTCCGCCTGCCGATGCAGGGCACATGGGTTCATGCCCTGGTCCGGGAAGATCCCACATGCTGTGGAGTGGCTAGGCCCGTGAGCCATGGCCGCTGAGCCTGCGCGTCCAGAGCCTGTGCTCCACAATGGGGGAGGCCACAACAGTGAGAGGCCCATGTACCGCAAAAAAAAAAAAAAAAAGATACATGCATCTCAATGTTTAAAGAAACACTACTTACAATAGCCAAAAATGGAAGCAACCTAAATGTCCATTGATGGATGAATGGATAAAGAAGATGTGGTACATGTACACAATGGAATATTACTCAGCCATAAAAAAAGAATGAAATAATGTCATTTGCAGCAACATAAATGGACCTGGAGATTATCATACTAAGTGAAGTAAGCCAGGCAGAGAAAGACAAATACCATGTGATATCACTTATATGTGGAATTTTAAATATGACACAAAGGAACTTATTTATGAAACAGAAACAGACTCATGGACATAGAAAACAAACTTATGGTTACCAAAGGGGAAAGGGGTGGGGAAGGATAAATGAGGAGTTTGGGATTAGCAGATACTATCTCCTATGTATAAAATAGATAAACAAGTGCCTACTATATAGCACAGAGAACTATATTCAATATCCTGTAATAAACCATAATGGAAAAGAATATGAAAAAGAATATATATACATATATATGCATACATATGTATAACTGAATCACTTTGCTATATACCAGAAACTAACACAACCTTGTAAATCAATTATACTTCAACAAAAAGTAAATAAATAGACTATGAATGTTGCAGAGGTTCAGGGTAGAAGGAAGAAATTCCAGCCTGGAGTAGTGTGTAAAGTCTTTGTGGAGTTACATCATATCAGGACTCCATGTATTGTACCTCTTCCTGACCCAGCAGCTCCCAAAACTTCCATGGCGATAAGAGTTGGGAGATGTTTGCCATGGCTAAAATCATCAAAAGTTTCAAGGACATACAAGGCATAATTTATTCAGCTATTCAACAAGTAAGTCCTTACTGAGCAGTTACTTTGAGACAGGCACTCTCTAGGTACTTAGACTACATGAGTGACAAAAACATGCAAAGTTTGTGTCAGTTAAGGAGTTTAGGTTAGGGCAAAGAATTATCATAAAATAAGCAATAAACATAATAAACGAATTATATGATGTGATAGAAAGTGATACCAATATCAAGAAACAAGAAAAATCTCAAATAAACAAGCTAATATTACATTACTGAAAGGAACTGGAAAAAAAAAAAAGAACAAATAAACCCCAAAGTTGGTGGGAAAATGGAAATAACAAAGATCAGAATAGAAAAAAAAATTAAACAGAGACTAAAAGACAATTAAAAAATGAATAAATCTAAAATCTGGTTCTTTGAAAAGAAACAAAATTGATAAACCTTTAACTAGATTCACCAAGAAAAAAGAGAGAGGGCTCAAAATAATACAACTATAAATGAAAGAAGAGACATTACAATGAACACCACAGAAATAAAAAGGATCTTAAGAGACTACTATGAATAATTATATGCCAACAAATATGACAACCTAGAAGAAATGGATACATTCCTAAAACATACAACCCAACCTACCAAGACTGAACCATGTAGAAAAAAAAATCTGAGCAGACTGATTACTAGTAAGGATATTGAATCAATTTTAAAAAACCCAGGGCTTCCCTGGTGGTGCAGTTGTTGAGAGTCCGCCTGCCGATGCAGGGGACGCGGGTTTGTGCCCCGGTCCAGGAAGATCCCACATATCGTGGAGTGGCTGGGCCCATGAGCCATGGCCGCTGAGCCTGTGCGTCTGGAGACTGTGCTCCACAATGGGAGAGGCCACAACAGTGAGAGGCCCGTGTACCGCAAAAAAATAAATTAATTAATTAAAAAAACAGCAAACAAAAGTCTGGGATCAGCTCATCAGATCACTGGTGAAGTCTAACAAATATTTAAAGAAGAATACTTTAAATATTAGTATTCTAATATTTAAGGAAATACAAATCCTTCTCAAACTCTTCCAAAAAATAGAGAAGGAAACACTTCCAAACTCCTTTTATGAGGTCAGCATTAACTTGATACCAAAAACATACAATGAAACCACAAGAAAGAAAATTATAGGCCCACATACCTGATGAACATAGATAGAAAATTTCTCAATGAAATAATAAATCAAATTCAGTAATACATTAAAACTGTCATTCACCATGATCAAGTGGGATACATTCCATGGATGAAAAGATGGTTAAACGTCCACAAATCAGTCAATGTGACACACCACATTAACAAAATGAAGGATAAAAGTTATCTGATCAACTCAATAGATGCAAAAAAAGACATCTGACAAAATTCAAATCCATTTATGATAAAAACTCTCAACACAGTAGATATAGAGGGAACGTACCTCAACATAATAAATGCCATATATGATAAGCCCATAGCTAATATCATACTCAATGATAAAAAGCTAAAAGCTTTTCTCTAAGTTCAGGAACCAGACAATGATGCACACTCAGGCACTTTTATTCAACACAGTATTGGAAATCCTAGCCAGAGCAATTAGGGAAGAAAAGGAAATAAAATGCATCCAAATTGGAAAGAAAGAAGTAAAACTGTCACTATTAGCAGATGACAAATACTATAAATACCCAGAAAACCCTAAAGACTCCAACAGAAAACTGTTAGAACTAATAAATTTAGTAAAGTTGCAGGATACAAAATCAATATATAAAAATCTGTTGTGTTCTATACACTAGTACTGAAATATCAGAAAGAGAAATTAAAAAAACAATTCCATTTACAATTGCATCAAAAAAATAAAATAAAATACTTAGGAATACACTTAACCAAGGTAGTGAAAGACCTGTACACTAAAAATTATGACATTAATAAAAGAAAATAAAGAAGACACAAATAAATGGAAAGATATGCATTAGAAGAATATCCTGAAAATGTCCATACTACCCAAAGCAATATACAGATTCACTGTAATCCCTACCAAAATTCCAAAGGCATTTTTCAGAGAACTAGAACAAACAATCCTAAAATTTGCATAGAACCTTCAAACAGACAAAGCAATCTTGAGAAAGAACAAAGCTGGAGGCATCCCATTCCCTGATTTCAAATTACAAAGCTGTAGTGATCAGAACAGTATGGTATTGGCATAAAAACAGATACATAGATCAATGAAACAGAATAGACAGCCCAGAAATAAACCTATGCATATACAGTCAACTAATTTATGATGAAGGAGCCAAGAATACACAATGGAGAAAGGACAGTCTCTCCAATAAATGAATGATGTTGGGAAAACTGGATGGCCACAGGCAAAAGAATGAAACTGGACCACTAGCTTACACTGTACACAGGAATTAACTCAAAATTGTTTAAAAATTTGAATGCAATACCCGAAACCATAAATCCATCCAGATGAAAACATAGGCAGTAAGCCTATGACAAACATCTGAGAAAAGATAGAGCCAAAAAATGAAAAAAGAAAAATATAGTTAGGTGGTACAAATTACTAGTATCAAGAATTTTAAAAGAGAGAAATCAACACAGATCCTAATTAAATTTAAAAAATAATAAGAGGGTGCTGGGGAAGATTGCATTTTCTGGAAATGGCTCAAACATTTCCATCCCACATGCCTTTTTTCCAATGTAATTTTGACATTCTTCCCATTCAGAGATGTGATCTTTGTTCTCTCCCTTGAATCTAGGTGGATGTGTGACTATAGAAGATAAGATTTTATGTGACTTCTAAGGCTAGGTCACAAAAAGTCATAACTTTCTAGCTGGTTCTCTTGGGATACTAGCTATTGTAATGGTGAGAGTTTAGGTAAGCTATTCCATGGTATTGCTGCCTTGGGACCTATTTTGTTTGGCCAAGTGGCCTACAGGGACTACAGGGACCTATACTAGGCCTCTCATTGTAAGCACACACTCTCGATTAATAGCCTGCAGTGTCACAAGCAAATGCAAGTTCTTGATATGACTTCCCCAACAGCCTTTGTGATAAACAATCTTTCCCACCTCCCAGGGCCTTCCCCTTGTGCATCTCTTAGATAAGACCTTCTAGGAGTTTACCAAAATCCTACTTTTTTTGGTTTGAATTAACCAATGGGGCCTTAGCCTGAGAACCCCAAGGTGCTCCAGGAACAGAGGCCATGGATCGTAATGAAGGTGTGTGTCCCAAGTCCAGTCTGTCTCTCTGCCTGCACCCTGCTTTGATCTTCTCATGTGGGCCCTCGAGGTGTGTCATGTACTTCCTCCAGGACCTGTGAGTAACAGACTTCTCCATTTCAATTTCTGTTTTGATCTATTACTATTGAACCCATGGCTCACCATCCGGCATACTGTGCTTCACTTCACAAATGTTAATTTAACAACATATAACATGGAACCTAGCCATTAGTTAGGGTAAGTCTAAGCAGACTTTGGAGAGGACCACATGGATAGGAACCAGGATTCCCTTGCCCATAGCTCTGATTGAGCTCCCAGCAAGCACCAATTTGCCAGCCATATAAATGAGCCTTCATGAAAGTTAATCCTCAAGCCCCAGCTGATGACATGTACAGAAACAAGCTGCCCCAATGAGTCCAGCCCAAACTGCAGCATAATAAATATAAGAATTTGTTGTCATTTTATCATAACAAATCCACTAAAATTTCAGGTAATATGTTAAGCATCAATAGATATAGAGGTTAAGAATAAATTTATGTCAATAAATTTAAATATTTAGGTGAAATAGACAAATTACCAGAAAAACACCATTTACTGAAATAGATTCAAGGAAAGATAAAACACATAAAACGTCCTATATCTATTAAATAAATTGAATTAACGAAAACATCCTCCAGAAAAGAGGCTTAACCAAAATCCTCCTCCTCCTCAAAAAAAAAAGATTCACTCAAATTTTATCAGTCATTTAAGAAATAACACCAATCTTACATTATACTCCCATTATGATAGAATAGCCTTTATCAGACTAACCATCCTGCCAAGAACAACTATAAAAGCTAGACAAAATATACAATGCAAGAATATGAAGATATTTGAGATCTACCAAGAATACTAAAAAGAAAGGAGGGATACACTATGAAATGAGCTCCATACATGCCATTTCTTTTTTCTCAGGGATTGGTTGATTTAAATTGTGAGGCCTTGCACTAACTAGTAACCAGGGCTTAAAAAGTCTTATTGCTCTCAGGATTTGGCATTTTCTAGAGGATTAGTCTTTGAGAGGTGAAGAAAACCTCAGTATTGTATGCCCTGAGTTCTAAGTGTAATTTCCCTACAAGTTATTTTCTGAATCCTCAGCCCTTTATATTCCTGTTACTTCTCAGGAACTAAATATAGTACTGAAGCTGGGACCCTAAAGAACTGAGCAAGGATGTAAACACTCCTGCAAAGTTTATGGCCCAACAAGTTGAAATATTTCCAATAACTCTGTAGTACTTCAGTTGAGACCCAAAAGAGCTGCAACACAGAAGTGATAGTTATTCCCTAGGATTAAAAGTGAACTAAAAAATTTCAGGGGCAAATATAGCCTAACATACCCACCTGACTAGATCTAAATGATCTGTCTAGAATTTGTCAGCCTTCAAGAAGAAAACTGAATCCTCTTTGAAAGAAAATAAAATCATAAAGAATCTCTATTACATTTTACGCAGAATGTCCAGCATTTGGTCAAAAATCACTAGTCATGCCAAGAAAATACACACGATAACTGCAAACCAGAAAAATAAATAGACATTACAAGAAGACCCCAAGAGATCCATATATTAGAATTATCAGACTTTAAAAGAACTGTTAAAGATTTATTCCAAAACTTCAGGAAATGATGCAGAATTTCATCACAACACAGAATACTATTAAAAGTATTAAACTGATATTACAAGACAAAGAAAAAGACTGATATTAAATTTTACATGAATAGACAGAATACTGGATTACTTATGTTAGAGATATACCAGTAGAAAATATGTAGAATGAAGGACAGAAAGAAAAAAGAGGGTGGAAATTTAAAGAGAAGAAAACATATACAGGAAATGGTAAACAGAATTTTACTTTATTGGAGTCATAGAAGTAGAGGAAAGAAAGAATGCGCAAAGCTATATTTGAAAAAAATATGGCTGAGAATTTCCCAAATGTGAAAATAGACATCATGCCAGAAATGCAAGATATCTGCAAGCACCAAGAAAATACCTACAAAGAAAATCCACCTAGGGATATAAGGTATAAGTGCTAAAAACTAAAGAGGAATTTTAAAAAACTGTAAAAACAGACAAAACAGGGACAATAATAATGACAATTTTTCAATAGAAACAATGGGAACCAGAAAACAATGTAGCAACATCATCAAAGTGTTGTAAGAAAATAATTGCCAAGTTAGAATTTATACCTCATCAACAGTTAGAAATAAACAACATAAACATATGTTTAGACAAAAATAAACTGAAAAAGGTTATCATCAGCAGTCCTGCAATAAAAGAAATACTAATGGAAATTCTTCAGATAAAAAAAAAAATCCTAGAAAGAAGTACAATCAAATAGGAAGGAATGAAGAACACCAGAAAGAATAAATATTTGAACTCTAAATAAACATTGAGGGAGACCTTCAAGATAGTGGAGGAGTAAGACACGGAGATCAACTTCCTCCCCACAAATACATCAAAAATACATCTACATGTGGAAGAACTCCTACCTACTGAATGCTGTTGGAAGACCTCAGACTTCCCAGAAGGCAAGAAAATCACCACCTACCTGGGTAGGGCAAAAGAAAAAAGAATAAACAGAGACAAAGAATAGGGGGGACAGGACCTGCACCTCTGGGAGGGAGCTGTGAAGGAGGAAAAGTTTCCGCACACTAGGAAGCCCCTTCACTGGCAGAGATGGGGGGTGGGCAGGGGGGAAGCTTTGGAGCCACGAAGAAGAGAGCAGCAACAGGGGTGCAGAGGGCAAAGCAGAGAGATTCTCACACAGAGGATCAGTGCCGACCAGCATTCACCAGCCTGAGAGGCTTGTCCACTCACCTGACCTGGGGGCATGGGGGCTGGGAGCTGAGGCTTGGACTTCGGAGTGCAGATCCCAGGGAGAGGACTGGGGTTGGCTGCGTGAACACAGCCTGAAGGGGGCTAGTGCGCCACAGCTAGCCAGGAGGGAGTCCGGGAAAAAGTCTGGACCTGCCGAAGAGGCAAGAGACAATTGTTTCAGGATGCACAAGAAGAGGGGATTCAGAACACCACCTAAACGAGCTCCAGGGACAGGGGCAAGCCTCAGCTAGCAGCATGGACACCAGAGACGGGCATGAAATGCTAAGGCTGCTGCTGCAGCCACCAAGAAGCCTTTGTACAAGCACAGGTCACTATCCACACCTCCCCTCCCGGGAGCCTGTGCAGCCCGCCGTTACCAGTGTCCCACGATCTAGGGACAACTTCCCCGGGAGAACGCAGGGCGCGCCTCAGGCTGTTACAAAGCCATTCAGGCTCGCCCCGCATTCCGTACCCCTCCCTCCCCCAGGCCTGACTGAGCCAGAGCCCCCTAATCAGCTGCTTCTTTAACCCCTTCCTGTCTAGCTAGGGAACAGATGCCCTCAGATGACCTACATGCAGAGGCGGGGCCAAATCCAAAGCTGAACCCCAGGAGCTGTGCGAACAAAGAAGAGAAAGGGAAATCTCTCCCAGCAGCCTCAGGAGCAGCGGATTAAATCTCCACAATCAACTTGATGTAGCCTGCATCTGTGGAATACCTGAATAGATAACAAAGCATACCAAAATTGAGGCAGTGGACTTTGGGAGCTACTGTAGACTTGTGGTTTGCTTTCTGCATCTAAATTGTTTTTAGTTTTATGTTTATTTTAGTTTAGTATTTAGAGCTTATTATCATTTGTAGATTTGTTTATTGATTTTGTTGCTCTCTTCCTTTTTTTATACATATATATATATATTTTGCTTTTTTCCTTTTTCTGAGTGTGTATATGTATGATGTTTTGTGTGACTTTGTCTGTATAGCTTTGTTTTTACCATTTGTCCTAGGGTTCTGTCTCTCCGTATTTTTAATTTTTTTATTTTAATAAATTTTGGCCCTTGTTGTGATTGGTGAATTTGATTTTTGGTTTGGCTGCTCTCTTCTTTCTTTCTTCTTTTTTTTATTACTTAAATTTTTAAAAAAAAATTTTAATAATTTTCTCTCTCTCTCTCTCTCTCTCTTTCTTTATTCTTTCTTTCTTTCTTCTCCCTTTTCTTCTGACAGGGTCTTGGCAATCTGGCCGGGTGACAGGCCTGAGCCTCTGAGGTGGGAGACCCAAGTTCAGGACATGGGTCCACCAGAGGCATCCCGGCCCCACATAATATCAAACAGCGAAAGCTCTCCCAGAGATCTCCATCTTAATGCTAAGACACAGCTCCACTCAAAAACCAGCAAGCTATAGTGCAGGAGACCGTATGCCAAACAACTAGAAAGACAGGAACATAACACCATCCATTAGCAGAGAGACTGCCTAAAATCACAATAAGTTCACACCACCAGACATGGTGCTGCCCACCAGAAAGACAGGATCCAGCCTCATCCACCAGAACACAGGCACCAGTCCCCTCCAACAGGAAGCCTACACAACCCACTGAACCAACCTTACCCACTGGGGCAGACAAAAAAAAACAACAGGAACTATGAACCTGCAACTTATGAAAAGGAGACCCCAAACACAATAAGTTAAGCAAAATGAGAAGACAGAGAAACAGACAGCAGTTGAAGGAGCAAAGTAAAAACCCACCAGACCAAACAAACGAAGAGGAAATAGACAGCCTACCTGAAAAAGAATTCTGAATAATGATAGAAAAGATGATCCAAAATCTTGGAAACAGAATGGAGAAAATACAAGAAACGTTTAACAAGGACTAGAAGAATTAAAGAGCAAACAAACAATGATAAACAACACAATAAATGAAATTAAAAATTCTCTAGAATGTATCAATAGCAGAATAACTGAGGCAGAAGAACAGATAAGTGACCTGGAAGATAAAATAGTGGAAATAACTACTGCATAGCAGAATAAAGAAAAAAGAATGAAAAGAATTGAGAACAGTATCAGAGACCTCTGGGACAACATTAAATGCACCAACATTCGAATTATAGGGGTCCCAGAAGGAGAAGACAAAACAAAAGGAACTCAGAAAATATTTGAAAACCTAGAAACAAATGACACTGAAAACATGATGACCCAAAATCTATGGGATGCAGCAAAACAGTTCTAAGGGTGAAGTTTACAGCAAAACAACCCTACCTCAAGAAATAAGAAACATCTCAAATAAAAAACCTAACCTTATACCTAAAGCAATTAGAGAAACAAGAACAAAAATCCCCCAAAGTTAGCAGAAGGAAAGAAATCATAAAGATCAGATTAGAAATAAAAGAAAAAGAAATGAAGGAAACTATAGCGAAGATCAAAAAAACTACAAGTTGGTTCTTTGAAAATATAAAAAAAATTGATATACCACTAGCTAGACTCATCACAAAAAAAAGGGAGAAGACTCAAATCAATAAAATTAGAAATGAAAAAGGAGAAGTAACAACTGACACTGCAGAAATGCAAAGGATCATCAGAGAGTACTAATAGCAACTATACGCTAATAAAATGAACAACCTGGAAGAAATGGACAAATTCTTAGAAAAGCACAACCATCCAAGACTGAACCACGAAGAAATAGAAAATATGAACAGACTAATCACAAGCACTGAAATTGAAACTGTGATTAAAATTCTTCCAACAAACAAAAGCACAGGACCAGATGGCTTCAGAGGAGTATTCTCTCAACATTTAGAGAAGAGCTAACACCTATCCTTCTCAAACTCTTCCACAATATAGCAGAGGGAGAAACACTCCCAAACTCATTCTATGAGGCCACCATCACCCTGATACCAAAACCAGACAAAGAAGCCACAAAAAAAAGAAAATTACAGGCCAATATCACTGATGAACATATATGCAAAAATCCTCAACAAAATACTAGCAAACAGAATCCAACAGCACATTAAAGGGATCATGCACAGTGATCAAGTGGGGTTTATCCCAGGAATGCAAGGATTCTTCAATATACGCCAATCAATCAATATGATACAAATTGAAGGATAAAAACCATATGATCATCTCAATAGACGCAGAAAAAGCTCTTGACAAAATTCAACACCATTTTTGATAAAACCCTGCAGAAACTAGGCATAGACGGAACTTACCTCAACATAATAAAGGCCATATATGACAAACCCACAGCCAACACCATCCTCAATGGTGAAAAACTGAAACCATTTCCACAAAGATCAGGAACAAGACAAGGTTGCCCACCCTCAACACTATTATTAAAAATAGTTTTGGAAGTTTTAGCCACAGCAATCAGAGAAGAAAAAGAAATAAAGGAATCCAAATCAGAAAAGAACTGTCACTGTTTGCAGATGACATGATACTATACATAGAGAATCCTAAAGATACTACCAGAAAACTACTACAGCTAATCAATGAATTGGGTAAAGTAGCAGGATACAAAATTAATGCACAGAAATCTTGCATTCCTATACACTAATGATGAAAAATCTGAAAGAGAAATTAAGAAAACAACCATTTACCACTGAAAATTAAAGGATAAAATACCTAGGAATAAAGCTACCAAAGGAGACAAAAGGCCTGTATGCAGAAAACTATAAGACACCGATGAAAGAAATTAAAGATAATACAAACAGATGGAGAGATATACCATGTTCTTAGACGGGGAGAATCAACATTGTGAAAATAACTGTACTACCCAAAGCGAGCTACAGATTTAATGCAATCCCTATCAAACTACCAATGGCATTTTTTCACAGAACTAGAACAAGAAATTTCACAATTTCTATGGAAACACAAAAGACCCTGAATAGCCAAGGCAATCTGGAGAAAGAAAAAGGCAGCTGGAAGCATCAGGCTCCCTGACTTCAGACTATACTACAAAGCTACAGTAATCAAGACAGTATGGTACTGGCACAAAAACAGAAATATAGATCAATGGAACAGGATAGAAAGCCCAGAGATAAACCCCCCCACACATGGTCACCTTATTTTTGATAAAGGAGGCAAGAATATACAATGGAGAAAAGACAGCCTCTTCAATAAGTGGTGCTGGGAAAACTGAACAGCTACATGTAAAAGAATGAAATTAGAACACTCCCTAACACCATACACAAAAATAAGCTCAAAATGGATTAAAGACCTAAGTGTAAGACCAAACACTATCAAACTATTAGAGGAAAACATAGGCAGAACACTCTATGACATAAATCACAGCAAGATCCTTTTTTACCCACCTCCTAGAGAAATGGAAATAAAAACAAAAATAAACAAATGGGACCTAATGAAACTTCAAAGCTTTTGCACAGCAAAGGATACCATAAACAAGACGAAAAGACAACCCTCAGAATGGGAGAAAATATTTGTAAATGAAGCAACTGACAAAGGATTAATCTCCAAAATATACATGTAGCTCATGCAGCTCAATATCAAAAAAACAAACAACCCAATCCAAAATGGGCAGAAGACCTAAACAGACATTTCTCCAAAGAAGATATACAAATTGCCAACAAACACATGAAAGGATGCTCAACATCACTAATCATTAGAGAAATGCAAATCAAAACTACAATGAGGTATAACCTCACACTGGTCATAATGGCAATCATCAAAAAAATCTATAAACAATAAATGCTGGAGAGGGTGTGGAGAAAAGGGAACCCTCTTGCACTGTTGGTGGGAATGTAAATTGATACAGCCACTATGGAGAACAGTATGGAGGTTCGTTAAAAAACTAAAAATAGAACTACCATAATAGCCAGCAATCCCACTAGTGGGTATATACCCTGAGAAAACCATAATTCAAAAAGCTTCACGTACCACAATGTTCATTGCAGCACTATTTACAATAGCTAGGACTTGGAAGCAAACTAAGTGTCCATTGACAGATAAATGGAGAAAGAAGATGTGGCACATATATACAATGGAATATTACTCAGCCATAAAAAGAAATGAAATTGAGTTATTTGCAGTGAGATGGATGGACATAGAGACTGTCATACAGAGTGAATTAAGTCAGAAAGAGTAAAACAAATACCATACACTAAAACATATATATATGGAATCTAAAAAAAAAAATGGTTCTGAAGAACCTAGGGTCAGGACAAGAATAAAGATGCAGACATAGAGAATGGACTTGAGGACATGGCGGGGGAAGGGTAAGCTGAGACGAAGTGAGAGAGTGGCATGGACATATATACACTACCAAATGTAAAATAGATAGCTAGTGGGAAGCAGCTGCATGGCACAGGGAGATCAGCTCAATGCTCTGTGTCTATCTAGAGGGGTGGGATAGAGAGGGTGGAATGGAGACACAAGAGGGAGGAGAAATGGGAATATATGTATATGTATAGCTGATTCAGTTTGTTATACAGAAGAAAGTAACACACCATTGTAAAGCAATTATACTCCAATAAAGATGTTAAAAAAAATTAACTGTTTAAATCTATAATAACAATGCCAAATGGGGATAAAATATTGAAATAATTAAATTTTATGAAACAACATTTCATAAAGCAGGAAGGGGTTAAATAGAGTAAATTATAATATTCTTGCATTGTCTAGGAAATAGAAATAGTGCTAATGGAAAGTAAGCTGTAATGAGTCTAGAACACATGTTGAAATCCTTAGTGCAGCACTTTTGAACAGAAATGGCTGCAATAATGGACACGTTCCATAATCTGTGCTGTTCTACAGTACAACCGTTGGTCACACGTGCCTACTGAGTACATAAAGTATGGCTAGTGGGATGGAGGAACTGAATTTTAACCTTCATTTAATTTAAATTTAAATAGCCACATGTGGTTAGTAATTACTGTATTGAACAGTACAGCTCTTGAAAAATTCCATAAAAAGTGTAAAAGAATATACGATTAACAAACTAATGAAGGACTTCCCTGGTGGCACTGTGGTTAAGAATCTGCCTGCCAATGCAGGGGACATGGGTTCAATATCGAGTCAAAGAAGATCCCACATGCCGTGGAGCAACTAAGCACATAAGCCACAACTTCTGAGCCCATGCACCTAGAGCCCGTGCTTCACAACAAGAGAAGCCACCACAATGAGAAGCCCACGCACTGCAATGAAGAGCAGCCCTGCTCAGCAACTGGAGAAAGCCCGCAGGCAGCAATGAAGAGCCAACGTAGCCAAAAATAAATAACTAAATTCATTAAAAAAAAAATACACTAACGAAGAAGGAGGATAAGAATTTTTTTAAACGTGATTTATCTAAAATGAGACAAGAAAGGAGAAAAAATAACAAAGAACAAATAAAAATCATCACCACCAACAAAAAAACAAATAGTAAGGTAGTAGATTTAAACACAAATAGGTAGGAAATTACATTAAATATGGATGAAGGGGACACCCCAAGAAAATTCTATGATAGACCAGTAAATTAAAAAATGTGTATTTTGCTTCTAAGAGGTATACCTTAAATATGAAATTACAGAAATGGTGAAAGTAAAGAATATAAAAAATATATACCATGCATACACTAACAACAACCAAAAGAACTATAAAATATCAGAAAAAGGCTTTAAAGCAGAGAGTATTATTGAAGATTAAAAGGGAAGTTTTATAATAAGAGTCAATTCAACAGAAAGATAGAAAATCCCAAGATTGCATACCTAATATCATGGCCTTCAAACACATGAAGCAAAAATTAATAAAATTATAAAGAGAAATAGATAAAATAGATAAATAATATTTGATATTACCTGATAGAACAAGGAGCTACAGAAGATTTGAATAAGATTAACCAGACTGACCTAACTGGCTAATAAAAACAGTAAATACAGAAATACATATTCTTTTCAAGTGCACATGGAATATTTACCAAAATCCTAGTCAAAATACCATCGGTGTGTGTGTGTGTGTGTGTGTGTGTGTATGAGAAAACTGACAAATGAGTTCTATAATATTATATATACATGGAAAGTTAAAAAGTCCAAAAAAGCCAGGATAGTCTTGAAGATGAAGAACAAATTGAAGACATACACTTCTAGAAATAAAGACAATACAAAGCTACAAAAGTTAAAATAGCTAAATATTTGCAGGGGAAAAAAAAGGATTTTTTAAAAATTAACCATTGGAATAAAAAAAAAAAAATTTGTGGTTCTCTTTCTCCAGAAAGAGAACCACAAATTTATATTACTTGAATCAAGAGAAAGTTCCACTGTAGTGCACTGCATTGAAAAAAAAGAATCCTGATCTCCATTTCACATAATACATAAAAGTAGAATCCAAGTGGTTTTTAAACATAAAAAGCATCTTGCAGAAAATCTTTATCACTGCTGATAGGGAAGGATTTTTCAAGCAGAGCATAAATATGATTAATAAAAATGGATTAACTGGACTTCCTTAAAATTAAAACTTGTTTATCAAAACTGCATTAGGTTATAAAGAGGTGAGCCTCAGAGAAGGATAAGATATTTTTAACAGTTATATATGACAAGAGCTCTTTTCTAGAATCTATAAATATCCTACAAATCAATAAGAGAAAGAGACAACATAATAAAACAATGGGCAAAAGATTTAAACAGGCACTTCATAAGAGTGGACACTACACAACTAACAAACATGTAAATAGAGAAATAAAAATGAAAACTCTGGATGGCTAAAATGAAAAAGTTTGACAATACCCAGTACTGGCAAAAGAGTGTGGAACACTTTTTGAATTTTTATACATTCTGGTGGAAATGTAAATTGGTAGAGCCACTTTTAAAATGCTTTGGCAAAATATGTACTAAAACTGAACATATAGATACCCTATGACCTAGCAATTTATCAATTTCATTTCTGAACTTGTGAGCAATTAATATGTATGTGCAGAAAAATGTACAAGAATAGTCACAGCAGCACTGCTCCAAACAATCAAAATCTGAAAATAATCGTATCTATTGATAATAGAATTGATAAATAAATTGGGTACATCCATATTATGGAATACTATTCTGCAATAAGGATGAAAAAAACATTGTTACATGCAATAATTTGAAGGAATCTCACGATAAATCTGTTTTTCTGGATATGGATGTGTTTATTTTTTGAAAAGTGCACAAATATATGTTATAATTCAGTAAAAGTTTACTTAAACATTTTAATATGACTGCTTTTTTGAGAATAGACTAAGGATGAGGTCAAGGGTAGAAGAATGAAGACATAAAGGAGTTTACTGCAGTAACCTAAGAACTGAATAACTTTTGTTCCAACAAGGAGTAGTGGGAATAAGAAATATTCTGTGTTAGTGCATATATGTTATAGAAAGAGTGAATAGATTTGAGGATAGGCTGGATGTGCTGTGAGAGAAAGGGAAGGTTCAAGGATAATTCCAAGTATCTGAATTTGAGCATCTAGAAAACTGAAGTTGCTATCAAATAAGATGGAAAAGGTTTTATTCCTCAAGTTTTGAGGAATAAAATTAGGAACTCAATTTTGCAGCTGTTAGGTTTAGGTTATCTATTAGACAGCCAGGTAGAGCTGTTGAGTACATCATTGCATCAATGAATCTGCATCAGGGAAGAAATCTGGGTCTAAGATATAAATCTGGAATCATCAACATTCTAAGTGTATCTGGAACCATGAAATCAACCAGGAAGTGTGCAATGTTAGAGTTAAAAAAAAAAAGGTGGGGGACAAAAAATTGAGGCCTGGGACACTTCAACATTAAGAGCAAGTTGAGGAGAAGAGAAGTAACCAGCAAAAGAAACAGAGAAAGACTGAGTCAGGAGAGAAGAAAACCACAGGACTAAAGTGTTCTACCAGTGAAATGAAGAACATGTATAAAGTAAAAGAGACCAAGTGGATTAAATAAGATGATATTTGACTTGTGAGTTGAGCAATATGGGGTTGTTTATGATGATGAAACTAATGCTGGTGGAGGGCTGGGAACAAATGCTTACTTGGAGCATATGTAAAAGAGAATGGATAGATTAATACATACATATGTATATATGTATACATATATATATACACACACATATGTGTATATATAGTCACATACATACACATTACAAATGTAATGTTAAGCAAGAGAAGGCACATACAAAAAAGTACATGCCCTGTAATTCCACTTATAAAACCAAAAACAGACATTACCAAACCACTATGTCAGAAGTCAGGAAACTTGATTCAGGGGAGCTGTTTTTGGAAGCGAGCATAAAGGGGGCCTCTGGGGTGGTGGTAATGTGATGTTCCAGGTGTTTTTTTGTTTTTTGCGGTACGTGGGCCTCTTGCTGTTGTGGCCTCTCCCGTTGTGGAGCACAGGCTCCGGACGCGCAGGCTCAGCGGCCATGGCTCGCGGGCCCAGCCGCTCCGCGGCATGTGGGATCTCCCTAGACCAGGGCACAAACCCGTGTCCCCTGCATCGACAGGCAGACTCTCAACCACTGTGCCACCAGGGATACCCCCAGGTGTTATTTTAATGAATATGTTCAATCTGTGAAAAATAATCAAGTATACACTTAAAATATGTGCATTTTTCCGTTTTAAAAGCAAAAAGTAGGTGTGCACAAGAACTAGAGATGGAAATATAGAAAACTCATTAGAGAAACTAGTCATGAATGGAAGCAAAGAAATGAGGTGGTAGCTGGTAGGGGAGATGAAGTCCAGATTTGATTTTGCTGTTTTCTTTCTCTTTCTTTTCTGTTTGGTAGGAAAAAGAGTATGTCTGTACACAAATGGGGCAATACAGTTAGGAAGAAAGAAGCTGATCATGTAGGAGAGATAGAAAAGAATTGCTTGGAGTGATGTCCTTGTGTAGGTCAGAGAGGACATCCAGCACACATACGACATGCTTGTTGTGATCACACATGTATGAGTTAACATGGAAAACTACAGGTGCAACTGTAGATCAAGGAATGGGAGATTTGTTTATATCTCATCTACCTTTCTGAGCCTGTCTTGCCTCAAGCTTCAGGGTCGGCCAACTTTGGTCCCCTTCTCTGAAACATTCTTCTGTGTTCATTAAATACAGAAAGAATCAACTGTATTTCTGGTTAAGCTAAATGAGTTTCAGCTAAAACATTTCATGAGATAGCATTCTACCTTTTACCTTTTGAGCCTTTTCTCTCAGTGGGATGAAAATTTTGCCACTAGTTAAAAGACTTTCAGTCATCAGCAAAAAGGTAAGGAGAATTGGGGACTGGATGGAAAAAGTGAAAAGTAGACCATATTAACGTCTAAAGAAATTTCCTGAAGTCCCCTTGTGTAACTCGGGTATATCACTACCTATAATACATGTAACTATGAGATGATTCCTGTTTAGGCTTTTTAAGGTAGACTGATCATGGGGAACTGTGTTTACACATGGTCCACGATCTGTCTTATTTCTAATCATCACTAACTTCCCAAAAAAAGATAAGTAGGGGAATTTTCTAGCCATTCTTCCTGGATCCACATTACCAAAGAACTGTTAAAGATGAAGGAAGGTGTATCTCGGTTTCTGTGAATTCAAAGGATCTGTGCTGCCCTAGGGCATGTTCATCTGTCAGGATTCCTCTCTCCAGAAGCCTCCTTGAATTCTCATTCCTTCCCCCATGTGTCCCTCACCCTAAGCCCTTTTGTTCTGCTTCTCACTTACTCATAGATAAAAATTTGTTGTATTTTATGACACAAACTTTAAAAAAGTTATTGAGTTTAACACATGTATTTCATTTCAGTTGTTTGAGCTCTCCTGAGGTGAACATAAAAGTAAATAAAATATGGCCACTGCTATGCCTAAGTTTCTCACATAATTTCTGGTTTTGATAATGAAGTGTCTGACAAAGTATAACAGAGTTGTTAGAAACATTGATTCTGGAATCAGAAAGACCTGTATTTGAATACTGATTTCATCACTTACTGTCTTAAGCTACGTCATCTGTAAAATGAAGATGATCACCTGAGGCAAACTTACCATAAGGCAATCAGGCTTAAGCTTCAGGACCCCTCACTGATGGACTCCCTTGGAAGCCCCGGTAAGGGCCCTCACAATGTGTTCATAAACTTTTAGTCCTGTAAAATATTATAAAAATTAGATACTTTGGCTTCTTCTTAAGAGTCCCCTCCCCCCAATTTTATAAGCTTCATGTCTCTCCCACAAAACGTGGTCCTTCCATGATGGTAATAATAAATGTATATGTTTGTGAAGAGAATTAAATACGGTGAAACTTTTTCTGCTCTCTCATATCCTTCTCCCTTTACCAAAAAATTTCTCATTGTCATCTGTATTTTAGCTTGATATACTCCCTCAGAGAAGCTTTCCAGACCCCTCCTCCACTCTAAGTCAGGTACAGGGGTTCAGTATTCCCTAAGCACTCTCACTTCTACTTGTTGACAATGAATTATAATTAAATGATTATTTCTATAGTTGTTTGCTTTTGTGTGTGTGTCCTCTGCTAGAATGTAAACTCTATAAAAGAAAGGTCTGTATCTATCATGTTTATCATGGTATGATAATCCCCTATGCCTGTAAATGAGCTAATAAACTGATAATCCATTAATGATGATGAATTGATTTAATAATCAATGAATTAATATCTGACACCAAGTACAAATGAATAATTATTTCCATTAATGTACAAGCACTTCATTAATATACAAGTAAAACTATAATTAGTACTATTAAGATAACAACTAAAATGTATTTTCAAATTGAGGTATTTTATTTTGTATCTGACAAAATCTTAGAGGCCTCATATGGAAGTCCATATAAGGGGGTGAAAAAACTTAAATTTATGCAATTATAACCATATATTTTACTTGTGGATTTTATTTTAATTAACTGATGTGGATTTTTTTTATTACTACAGATAGACAATTACCGCACAATTCATCTTATGCAAAAAAGCCAAGTTCAGTAAATAGGCCATCAACTTAACTGACTGTGTAGTTATTGAGAATAACAGTGAGTGGGAAAAAAATTCCTCTTCAAACTCACGCTATAGTTCAGTGACAACTGGGTTGAAATTCTAGCTCGGACACTTACTGGTTGTAGGATTTGAGAAAAGTTGCTTAATTTTTCTAACTTTTAGTTTTCTCATGAAGTGATGATAATACATTCCTCACATTGTTGTAAACACTGTCAGCCAATGAATAAAATCTTACCACAATACTGAGCAAAGAGAAAGTGTTTGTTCATTGTTAGCTATCTTTATTTTTTAAAGTATAAATAAATTTTAACTAAAAGTTCTAATTACACTACGCTATTTGACAATATCAAGTAGATAATGTCTTTGATTTATTCAACAGAAAAACTCTATTTAGAATTTTGGATTAAATTTTTTAAGCACATTTTGATTTGGGTTCATACAAAGACCGATTTAGCATGACTCTGATAGTACACTAGAAGATAAACTTTTGAACAAAACACAATTTTGTTAGTCACTATTCTGATTGGAAAGAAATAAAGAAATAACACTGACCAGGAACACATGCAATAGTAATTATCAGGAACAGATTGTAATTCCTTAAATATTCTTTTGAAATAATAGTACAGCGTTATTTCTGAACGTTAGATGTTCCATATCAAGGATGAATACTTTTTCCAGCTCTGGTCTGGAAATACTGTACTGCACATACTGGAGTAAGAAAATTCTGTGGAATATATTCCAGTAATCTCGTGGGCAACGTGGAGTGCTGTATCCTGAGAAAGTAGGAAACTTCTCATGAGAATGTTTGAAATGTCACTCCGGTTCAGTTTCGATCAGAGTGCAGGTGGCTCTACAAAGCGTTTGCTGGAGGCTTCATGTTTATACAGTTGTTTCTTCCAGGATGCTATTGATTGGTTAGGCAACTAATAAAACAAGCAGACTTGCTTTCATCTCTGAGCATTTTGGGGCTTCTAAAAGATAGAGAAGTGGTTTTAATTAGGACATGTTCTCTTCACTTATTTTACTTTTTAATTCTTTTTTCTTACTTGACCATTCCAATCCACATCCTTCTCCTATTTCAGAATCTGTCTCCTGGCTCATGATTCCAAAACCCCAGATGCTTAGAAGGCAAACAATCCTGAGGAAGACATTCTTCCTGGATCCTTTAGGCAGAAGCCCTTAACATCAGAAATATCAGCAGGCCTGATTGTCCCGATTTCATCAATTTCTATTCAGAGTTACTTATTTTACTTATACTCTAAGTCTATATGGGTCAAAATTTATTAGTTGAAAGTAAAACTAAAATTTATTATGGAATTTATGAAAAATATCCTTAACATAAGATGTTCTATACTTTATATGACAGCGTGAACATATGAAAGCATGTTGTACACTAAATCATTGTATATGTGTGTGTATTATATGTGTAGATAGGTAGATGTGACATGTACATATACATGACACAGATAAATTGACATGTATCTATACAGGACACAGAGTTTTAAAATTTATAATAAACTTGTATTTTTAGAATATTTATCCTCTATACTCTATAGATTCTCTTAATTTATATTTCCATATTTTTTCTCACACATTTGTGGTATTGCTTTCTATCTCTATTTTCTATGTCCTTTCAAATGATCCAAAAGTATATCTTTGATTTTATAATGAATGTCCAAGGAAAATTAAACACAATATTCAAAATATAATTCAAAGACTACAAATAGAATTTCTTGTCAGAGAGCTATGCAGAATAAACTGTGGGAAAAAAAGTGATTTTTTCCCCCCAAGAAAACTTTAAAAAATAGGAAAAAGGTGGGAAGTATTAAAATCCAACCACATAAATTAGCATATAAAATGGAATTAAAGTATTTCCAAAGAGGAACATAAAATGAAAAAATGCTAGTGTGATTCAAATAATGGTAATCAGCTAAGAAAATGAATTATCACATAATTACTGTATCTTTTGTCTCAAATAAGACAATTCTTTCATTTATAATTCATTCAGAATGTTTCAAGAATCTAAAAGAAAAAGATAAAAAGATTCATTTTGATAGAACTTAAACTGTTTTACAAATATGAAATATTATTGAAAACACTTTCTTATAATGTGATTTAATTAATTTTAATGAACACTCTTATAGAATAAAATCATAGCTGATCAAAATTCTGAAGAAGGAATGCAGTATAATGTACCACAGTGCTTCTCATCACGTGGTCCCCAGGCCAGCAGCATCAGCATCACTTGGGAATTGGTTAGAAATGCAAATTCTCAGGCACTACCCCAGACCTACTGCCTCAGAAACTCTGGGGGTGGGACCTAGCAATTTGTGTTTTAACAGCTCTTCAGGTGATTTTAATGCACTGCAATTTGAAAACCACTAGTAAACTGGTTAATAGTGTTTACTCTGGAACCAGACTGATAGACTGATAGTTCCGATCTCAAATTTGCTACCAGTTAGCTGAGTGGCTTTCATCAAACAACTCTAATATATTGTTCTTCTGTTTCCCTTTTGTAAAATGGGACAGAGGTAGCATTATCTCATTGAATTGTAGTGAAGATTAAATGAATTAATAGGTGGAGAGTACCTAGGCCATTTTTGGATACAGTGACAACAATAAATGTTATCAGTTGTCATTATATATTTGAAGCCAAGTTCCACTGAAAGTAAATAACTTGGTCAAGGTCATACAGCTAGTGTCACTTAAAGGATAACACCCCCCCAAGCTTTCTCTACTCACATGCATGATTTTTTTCACAGCTGGGAACTGTTGAAAGTCACCATATTTTCTCTAAACAACTTAGTAGACTAACCACATACACATACAGTATTTTTACAATATATTATGTCTTGGCCTGATTCTTCATTTTGCATTTTTAATGATATGCACTTGAAAAGGCTCTCAGCAACATTATAACAAAATGATTAAGAAATAACCTTTTCATCTCTTTTTTTAAGAGAGTGATAACCATAAATTAGCGTTATTTCATAATCAGTATATGCAGCATGTGCCAAAAATTATGGAAGTGTTAGTAGAAGGGAGATAATGAGATTGACAGCTACTATAATAGCAAATAAAAACCTATACCTTCTATGTTACATCAACAGGAAGAGAGTTAAGTGTTCCTAACAAAATATGTTACGAAATTTGGGGAAAGGAAGCAAGGAAACAGTAAAAATAAGCATGCATTAATATAATACTAGCTTCTTTAACAAATACATTTAAAATCGTACAATAGCTCAAACACAATAGGAAGTGTATTTCTAGTCTTGGAATCACCCACTTCAGGAGTTCCTGGTCTGTGGGCAAATTACCCACTTAGCAACAAAGGCTTCTTCTATCTTGTAGCTCCACTATCTCCAAAGGTCTTGTTGTAATCTTCACCCTGTTGAGAAAAGTGGACAAAAAACATGGAGTGGGTACACCCACTTCTTAAAAGCCTTATCCTAGAAATGGAGGCCCTCGGTACCCTCATATTCCCTCCACAAGAACTCAGTTACTGGTCACAACTAACAGCAGGGAGATGGGGATACTGGTCAGCTGTGCACTAACCCCAACCAGCCACACTACATTTACATATCTGATGCCAAATGTACAGTCAGAGAGGTGATAGGTCAGTGATAGATTTAGATATGAAAATTTGAACTTTTTGTTCCTCATTGGTGGAGGTAATCAGAATATCATACTTAAAATGTTTCATCCACTGGGCATATACCTTGAGAAAACCATAATTTGAAAAGATACATGCACCCCAGTGTTCACTGCAGCACTATTTACAATAGCTAGGACATGGAAGTAACCTAAATGTTTATCAACAGAGGAATGGATAAAGAAGATGTGGTACATATATACACAATGGAATATTTCTCAGCCATCAAAAAGAATGAAATAATGCCATTTGCAGCAACATGGATGGGCCTAGACATTGTCATATTGAGTGGAGTGGAGTCAGACAGAGAAAGACAAATATCATATGATATCGCTTATATGTAGAATCTAAAAGAAAGGGTACAAATGAACTTATCTACAAAACAGAAATAGAGTGGCAGATATAGAAAATAAACTTATGGTTACCAGGGGATAAGCGAGGTGGAGGGATAAATTGGGAAATTGGGACTGACACATACACACTAGTATATATAAAATGGATAACTAATAAGGACCTACTGTATAGCACAGGGAACTCTACTCAATGCTCTGTGATGGCCTATATGGGAAAATAATCTAAAAAAGAGTGGATATATATATATATATATATATATATGTACAACAGATTCACTTTGCTGTACACCTGAAATTCATACAACATTGTAAATCAACTATTCCCCAACAAAAATTTTTAAAAAAGAAAAGAAAAAAATGCTTCATCCAGTAAAATGAGAAGATAATCTCTCCAGTACCTCACAGGAATATTGTGAGGATTAAATGAGAATGCATGCTATTTTATTTTAGCTTAGTATCTGCATAGTAAGGGGTCAACACATTTTATATATGTATATATCAAAGAGAAATAGAAAGGATTAAAATGGAAGTTGAGCAAATAGCATCTGAGTTCAAGAACTTAAAGCAAAAACAATTTTGGAGACTAATATTTATCAGAATATTTTAAATTATCTTTTTATTTTATTTCTGAACTCATTTTTCTTTCTTAAGTTACTTTGTGTCATTAAAGCTTATTAGCATTTTAACTAGAGAAAATTCTATCTCAAGTTAATGCAAACTGTTTCAATTTCTTTACTTTAGTGTTATATATGGCCCCTGAGTCCATGACCGAAAGGCTTATATCCCATAGAGTGCTTGTTTCTTCATTTCCAAATGGTAATGAGCTTATGAGGCACTTGCACAAATATCAGTACTGGGTTCAAACTATTTTCATGAGAAAGCAATTTTTAAAAAGCTGTTATGCCTTATGCAATCCAGCAAATTACTATCTTTTAATAAATTTTTCTTCAAGAGAAAAAGTCGTCAGTTAAAGGGCACTTTTCCGAATTGAGCATGAAATTTTATTTTAATTCTATGTTAATTAGAAGAGAATGAACAGAGCATTCAGCCCCCATACTGAGAATATGTCGCTTGGCGCGTGCTGGTCATTGAACATCTCAGCTCATGGTGTACTTGATGCCCTCTCCTAGCTTCCATCTCAGAACTCAGGACCAGGTAACCTTCATTCTGACCCTCAGGGTCAGATGCTTTGACCTTTGTACGGAGATTCTGTCAGCATTCAATATTAAATTATTTTTTAAAATTCTAGCATAGCCAACACAATAGTGAATATTGTAATCACAAGTCAATGGGAACGCAAGAGGGAAGAGATATGGGAACATATGTATATGTATAACTGATTCACTTTGTTATAAAGCAGAAACTAACACACCATTGTAAAGCAATTATACTCCAATAAAGATGTAAAAAAACAAAACAAACAAACAAAAAAAAAGTCAATGGGAAAGAAAGTTTAAAAGAATTTTTCTGACCTAGCTAGAAAGTCTATAAAATAGACAAGAAGGAAAGCAAAAATATTTAAAAATCCTAGTAGGAGAAACGCTTGTTTAGAGAAACTTGAGGGTTTGTTTGTTTTCTCTATTCATCTTGAAATTCTGCCTGAAACATCAAGAAAACATTCTCAAGAGCAAATAGGAAAGATGTAATATTTGAACTAAAATAGCTGGTCCAGAATACATGACTTCCTTTGCTATTCTGGTATCTCAGTACATTTCCACATGGAACTTACTCTGTAAAACTTCCAGTGAATGGGAACATAGCAGAGTAAACCGTGATGGGAACCTTTACAGAATGAATGTCTGGTAAAGATCAATGGGGGAGAAGGCTCTCCTCCCTCTACATAAGCATCAGGTTAGATGCACAGCCTCACTTCAATTCTCACTTTCTCCACTGGGCTGGTGGACACGCAGTATTGGCAAGAATATATACAAAGTTACTCTATCCCACGTGACCTCAAAGTGCTCACATAAACAGAGCCTCTGAGGAGTTACATATAGGGCTAAACCAGGAAGCTACTCAAATTTTGATTTTGAATTCCCTTCCTTCCTCCCTACACCCGCCCCCCGACACACAGGACCTTTCTGTTCTCTGCTAACATATACTCACCATACCTCTGAGTGGCCTTATGGAAACTAAATTCTTTTAGGACATTAGGCCTGCATTTATCAAAATTATAATAATAAATGTGAAAATAACTCAGGTAGTAGTTGTTCAGTTCATGTCAGTTTCCACCTCTCTTCTCAGAAATATTATAAAAGGATCTTAAACTCTGATCTTTAATTCTATGATCCTAACAAATGAAACGCTTATAATAAAATCAGATTTCATGACAGGTCTTGGGGAGAGATTTGGGGACAGCCCAGTCCTCCACAAGTCAGACCACATAAATTGTTACCCACTTATGCACAAAGATTTCATCTAAAATCAGTGCGCTATGAATTACTGTAGTGAAGGACCAGGGGTTCCTCTCAATCCCCACCATCGCCAACACTTTTGTCAAATGCTAAATCATGCACTTGCCTGTCCTGGCACTCTCAATCTCTGTACTTATCTCCTCCTGAAAGAGAAAAAACGATTCAAGGACCAGGCAACTGTCCCCACACCATGTGGGATTAACATCATTTTAAATCCTTTTAGCTGTATCAGCATTGAGGACACTTTATAAGGGAATTAGTAGTGCCTGAACTTTTAACTATTCTTAATTGTATTAACTGTCAGCAGAAAGTAAATGTCGTGTCCGTTCTATTTTCAGTAACAGGGTTTGCAATACTATAAACAATAAAGTGGAGAACATGAGCAGGCTGAGGAGGAACTCATTTTACAGAGTCTTAGATGTCAGTTCTAATCAGAAGTGACCCTCTCCTGGCTGTTGCCAAGCAGCTAACTCAATAGCCTGCCAAGCCAGGAGCTTTTCTTGACCAGATACGGCTATAGCTCCCAGAGTTCAAAAAATCAATAACCATTTTCTAAAGGGCAAGTAGATTGGGGATGCGAGATATGTGTACATTTTGATTCAAAAAGCGTTACAATAGAAAAGTTTTTAACTAATAATAATAACTAACCTTCTTTGAGTACTACACACTATGCACCAGATTTGTTCTATCCATGTCTTCTATCCTTAACATAACTTTGTCACTATTATTCTTAGTTTACAGATATAGAAACAGAAGACTACCAGCAATGAAATTCTATTTCTAATTGTATTCTAATCATAATTCTTTACAAACACATACACACACAGGCACACACAAGCCTTTATTCTTACTTCCATGCCTCAGACAGACACAGGCTGCCCAGGCCTTTGTCTCTTCTCTAGACAGCAGGCAATGTTTATAGCACAGTGACTGTAACACACACCATCCAGGACTCCTTTTTCACCTTTTGGCCAAAATCAGAGTAAGGGGAACGAGAGGGAAAAAAATAAAAAGAAAAAGAATGTTTAGAAAGTAAAGTATAATTCATACCACCTAAAGGGAATTCTTTAATATTTAGTAACAACAAATTCTAGACCCACATTTCAGACGGTCAATATTTACTTTAGCTTTTTTAACCATTATGCCCTGATCTACATGTTTGATTGTAAGATGGGAAAAGTTGTTTTTCTGAATAGCCCATTTAACTTGGGAAAATACAATGTGCCAGAATCT
The DNA here is from genome assembly GCF_949987515.2 of Delphinus delphis. Lineage (NCBI taxonomy): Eukaryota > Metazoa > Chordata > Mammalia > Artiodactyla > Delphinidae > Delphinus > Delphinus delphis. The sequence goes on along the minus strand of NC_082686.1, from coordinate 122,761,669 downwards.
GTATTTCTGAGATGTCCTTAAAGACATTCAATGTAAATCATTCATTTTCTGTAGCTATAGGACAACCACTACCATGATGAAAGGAGCATATTTATTTTTTTACTTTTGACCTTGTTTAGCTTACATGAGTTTGGTTGAAGTGTATTCATGCTGTTCTGTTTATGGTATAAAGCCAATCCACCTGCACACTAAACATGTGAAAACAGATATTCAAATTTCTGAATAAAAATGAGAATCTACAATACTAAACTATTGAAATAAGAAAACTTTCATAATAGTGGTCGTTTGGGGATGGGGCATGGGGAAGCATGTGAGGGAAGGATTACAAAGGGATACAAGAAAATTTTGTGGGGTGATGGGTATGTTTACTATCTTGATTTGCTGATAGTTTCATGCTGATAGTTTCATATACACATATATATGTCAAAATATCAAATTGTACACATTGAATATATGCAATTTATTATATGTCAGTTATCACTCAACAAAGCTATAGGAAGAAAGAAAGGGGGAGAGAGAGAAAAAAAAGAAGGAAGGAGGGAGAGAGGGAGGGAACAAACCTTTCATAATTTCCTAAAGGGCAATCAGGTCTGAATTAGATTAGGAATGAAAACAGTAAAATGCCAAATTGCATGCTCACTGTAGTTTGAAACTTAGAGATGACCATTTACGTGATGAAACAAGTTGCACTGATAGCAGAAGTAAGTTTTGTTTGCCCTTCTTTTAAATAAAGTGAAATAGAAATCCACATTAATGAGCCCTACATTTTATAATGAATTGGAGTGAAACTGATGATTTGTTCAAGTTCTGTTCACCAAATTCATTAACTTAATGTAATATACAGTGAAAAGACTCTTATCTACCATGACTATAATTAAAATGTAAATGTTCAGTATATCCAACTCACCCTCAACTCTAAGCGTCTAAAACATGCCTTATGGTATAATTCAGCTACTTGCAAAATGATGCAAAACAATCCTTGTAGAATGATATTACATATGACCCGTTATTATCTGCGAGCTATTATTTGTAGTAATCATAAAAGTATAGGTAAAAATAAACAGATAACTTTTGGCATTCTATAGGCTTTGTTGTAACTGGAATATTTTCTTACTCAAATCCTAATTTCTTTCACATATTTTCATCTACATCTTCTGCTAGACAGGACACCAATAGGCAGGAAGACAAGAGGTAAGTGAAAAGAAAACTGAATTTTCACTAAAAGAAAAAATGAGCATTATCTGAAGAGCAAAGAACAAAACCCAAACATCCCCAAATGTCCTTGCTTTATTTAATTCCTAACAAGACACCACACCTGTTAAAATAATGTGGTTTTATTTCTTTTTTTACTTTTATCAGCTCACTTCCATCTCTTTGGCATCCCTGTTTAATTGCAAGAACAAGTGCCTAGTAAATGGGATTTGCAATCCAAAGTTTACTCGGCCAAGCCAAGTCCTCTGGCTATAATGCCCTCTTCTCTCTACTCTATGTATGTGGTAAACATTTGCTGCCTCCTACTTTAAGGAAATTGTAGGGACAGAACTTTAAGTAAAATACACGTTGATATGTATCTAAATTGTTGCTAAATTTTCTGGTCAAAAAAAAAAACCCAAAACACATTAAATCCAAAGGCTACTTATTTGAATTACTAACATCTTCTGTTCTCTGCCAGCTGGGGATGTTGAGATGAATAAGAAATAGACCCTGCACCCATATGTCCTTATTGGTTGTTTTTGAAGTAATACATACTTCCCTACTGCCTGGAAAATAACCACAGCCATTGTTCCCCAAGTGTGTCCCAGTCACCCCATCAGCCAGGGCTCTGGGACACCCTGTAATTCCCCGAGATCCAGAAACTAAAGGGTTACTGGCCAGCACAGATGAGCTCCAAGCCCTCACTGCTGCACTTGGTCGGTGTCTGTACCAGTTATTAGACCTTTTTCACACCAACACTGACCATGATGTCAAATTATTTTTTAAAACTCTTCTTGAAGCCCAGAGGAGGAGGTGATTAATTCCAACCCTAGAGATAAAGAAAGCCTATAGAAAACAGATTAAATGTGGGTTGAGTCCATAAGTGATCAACATAAACCTTTCATCTCCTGTCTAGTCTTTTCTCCTTTGATATTTCTAATTGCCTCTATATTAGGACATAAAGCCGTTAGTTTGCATGTTTTGTTTGTTTGTTTGTAAGAATAGTGTGCTAAGTAAAAGAAAGGAGCTTCTGATCAAAAGTGGAGGGACCCTCTTGAGGAACATATAAGGCTTTGACCTTGAAGTCTTAAGCCAGCAGCTTCAGTTGTACAGAAACCATTTTATTTCCTGGCCCTCAGGTGTTTTCTGGATGGTTGAGATTAGTGAGCCAGGAACTTCCTTGTAAGTGGATACTAAATGCCTTTCAAAAATATTTGCAAGTAAAATGACTATAAAGGCAATTTTATGAAATACGAGCCTTCTGAACTCAAAGTATATTTGATATCTAGTTTTTTTATGCTACTGTGCTTTCTACCACATTCAGAAATGTTAATGACAAGATTTTATCCAATATTTTCATTACACCCATATCTTACCCAATGAGATTTTGTTTCTATTGTTGCTACCTTTCAAATATAGTCATATTTGGAATATAAAAAGAATAAAGTAATAATTTCAGAGAAAAAGGACACAAAAACTTTAGTCATAGTACCTAAAAGGTTCTATTGAGTAGAAACGTCCACTATAAAAAAAAAAGCCATATTTTTACATAATATTAAAATGAGAAATCTTCAATGATAGTTGCTTAAAATGTCTGCAATTATATGGGATTCATAAGGGCCACCCCCTACTGTTTTCCATTCAAATGAATGGGAAGCACATGGGTAAATTACCGCCTGCAGCGCATGATAGCGGCCATAGTAAGCAGCTGTCACTGTAGCCCTGTAATTATGCAAGTATCCTTCCACTATTATACAATTAGAAAGACCTATCTTTCTTCCACTAGGTGATGTTTTTGTTGGTGTCAAGAGCTCTAAACTATCTCTACTTGTTCAATCACTTGTATCTGAGTTGAATATAACTAGTATAACATTATTGGGGACTTTTTTTTTCCAATATCATTTCTTGGGCCTTCTGAGAAATTTCTATCATAATAAGAAAGCTTATATTATTCCAGTTAACGTTTATTAAAATTTTTTTTTCAACGTTGCCTATCTTTTTCCCAGTGATCAGCTGGGTTGGAGCCTATCAAGGAGGGAGGTGAGGAAGATCAAACATTTTGGGATAATCTTTTCGTATCATAAGCAAATTAGATAACCAAAGTAAAAACCAAAGCACAGTTATTAAATATTTTTCATGTCACTGTTATAGTTTTAAAAATAGATATTAAAAATCTAGAGATTAATAAACCTTTAAAACTTGAAATATTTCAAGATCACTGAGGAATGGAAATTTAATTGAAACTCAGGATATCAAAAAATAAAGTGACTTACCAAAAATAAAAACATGACACTTCGTTTATGGATATCAGAAGGCATCTTGACTAAAAAGATAAATGCTTTCACTTGACTCGGAGCTAATCAGCAATATTTGCACATAATGACTGAGCCATGAATTTATGGATCTCTTTTATAAGAGGAGCGGAGCTGGGTGGTTGGTTGAACATATAAAGCCAATCAGATAAGACTGTAACACTTGCATAAATATTAATTGCTGCCAATCTATTACTAGTTTAGAGACTAAAATATATATCATCATTCCTAATCTCACTAATTAGACACTAGCATTAAAAAGAAAATTCAGCTTGTTAGAAACATCTTTATTACAAGTCTCGTTAAACACTTCATGCATTACAAAATGCATGTTGCTTCCATTCACTCAAATTCAACTGTGCTGAATGCAGTGAGCAAGAGGATAGTTAGAAACATCGTCACTGCAAGTTTTTTTTAAATGAGGTATAATTGACACATAACATTATAATAGTTTCAGGTGCACAACATAATTATATATACACTAGCGTTTTAAATAAAGACTAACTAGAAGGTCACACAGCAAACTAATGAGTCTCTTTTCAATGCTGACAATCAGGTTATTGAAGACTTGAACTTAGAATAGCATTAGAAAAGAATAAATTTCAAAACAAGTTCAATATCACACGCTAATAAAACTTGTATTAATCACGCAACATGATCAGTTAATGATCAGGCTGTTTTTGATATTCTTAACTTTTTTCCTATCTCTGCTCCTTGTATTCACTAAGTCAAAACAGGGCCATGTTCGCTGCAATGTGTCTTAGATTTGAAGCTCTGCCGCTGCCTAAATCCCAGCCCTCAAATATCTCCTGCCTTTATTAGCACCATAACCTCTGTGTACCATAAAGAATTTTTGTTTTAAAAATAACAGAAAATCTTAACCCAAACAGGCTTGAGGCAAAAAGTCTCTACTGCTTAAAGAAATAAGAAAGTCCAGAAGAGGATCTGGTTTTAGGAGTCGATCTCTCTCTACTTCTTGGCTCTACATTTCTGTGTTGGCTTCGTTTTCAGCCTGGCAGTGTCCTTAAAGTGCTCATATGGGGTAAAATATGCAAGGGGTAAAATGTTCAAGAAAACCTTGTACAAGAAGACTTGTTCTACCCAAAATGCCAATAGCAGTCCCAGGTAAGAAATACCACGGGTCTATTGGAAAAAAACTCTCTGGGCAAAACAAAACAAACAAACAAAAAACCCACCCAGATTTGTAGAGTTAACTGATTTCCATGGTGTAAATATTCCCACCATGGCTGATTCAAACTGCCAGCATGAAATTTAACAAATGGATAGAAAAATTATCTGTTAAATGTGGCACCTAATGCCTAGAAATAAGCAAAAAAAGATATAGTCACTTTTACCTGAATCATTAAAAATTCAGTATATACTACGAATTCACAATGATGATGACCTTTATCTAATGAAAAGCACTGAGCTTGGGAAGCATAAAGTTGACCTTAGACTACAATTTAATATTTTAGTTTTTTTATGAAGAGAATGTAGTAATGTAATACTTGTGTGTGTGTATGTATATAAAACTTAAAAGAAAGCATTGACAACTGTTATAATATTTTGGATGGAGACAGAAATTGTGGTCCTGGAAGTTCTCTTATCCTCAGTTTCCTTATATTTGCTTGAAGAAACATGAAAAAGAGGCTTCCATTAAAATACATATTTTCTTCCTTACAAAACTTTCAAATTTTGAACTTGCATATTTAAGCTACTAATTCCTGTTTCACGCTATATTAGGTCTGAAACTTAAATCCCACATAAACCTTGAAAAGATAAAATACTCAAATGCCATACACTGAGAACTCTAAATAACTTTGGAAAATCAGTAACTTTGAAATTATTATTTGTTTCAACAATTTACATGCTAGTTATCTAAAGATTTCCAACTTTATAATGCTAAAAACATAGTTTCATGATTTTTAACCTTAAATTAATTTTAACTTTAAAAATATTTGCACTCATGGCAACATATAATGAAAAAGAGTGATTGAAAAACACTTGAAAATGGCAACATTTCTCAGTTTAATGAGGAAGCAAGCCAAGTTAGGTTTTAAAACTATATTATATCTGGATTAAATATAAGTTGGTTTGACTTTTTGTACCAATTTAGAATCGTGGGCATATATTGGAATACTGATAAACTGATATAGTATTTTCTCTTAAGAAATTAGATCCAATTAGGATATATAATGAGGCTCATATTCATTGCCAGTACTGTCAAAATAAAACAAACATGCTTTGGAAGTATTCTTCCCAGGAAGAAAACCCAAGGTTGTTACTATGAAATAAAATACTTGCCTTCCTAGAGAAAATCAAAAACATGACATCATAATGCCCCCTATTGTTTAAAGTGGGGTATGCATTAGAAACTGTTCCCAAATTATATACAAATAAGTGGACATTTTGGTAACTTGTGGTGAATTTATAACAGCAACAAACATTAAAAAATAAATACATCTCCTAGACTCTTAAGAGCACATTTCCAAATAGCTTAAGATTTGTAACTTGAATAATCTGCCCACCAAAAGGGAAATTCTAAGAGCTCCGCAAGATACAAATTAAAATCTAATTGTGTGACAATAACAGTAAACTTATTTTCATGTATATATTAAATTAATATGCTTTATCTTTATTTCATTAAAACAATGACCCCGACAGACACCATACCTGCCCCCAAATACTTAAGCATCACATAAAAATAGCCCCAAATACAGGCTATCCCAGAAGAAAGAGGAAGGTGTGATAGATGAACTGACCACATGGTGGCAACATTTCACCACATAAATGCAAATAAACCAGCATTGGACACCGGAAATCCCCTGGATTTCCAGAAAGGACTCAGAGTAAATAAAGGCTCACTTTCTTTACAGTACTTTACTCCTTTTATAGTGCTACTTTACTTTCTCTATAGTAAAGTAAGTATTACCTAACATTCTACCAGTATGCAGATACTAATTTTATTTTGGGGTCGAGTACGTCATTTCCCACGTATAATCTGGTTTACATGCAATGTATACTTTATTTCAACCTTTTAAAATATTCCATTAAATTTAAATTTCAATGTGTGAGGAACTTGTTGATTTTTCCCCTTGGAACAGTTAGGTTTTATTGAAGGCTGTTGTAGAGTAGGGCTGTCTCCGGAACCTATTCCAAATCTACACCCCTGCTCAACTACTCCCTCAACCCACCCTGGTGGGAGAACCCTACAGAAGCCTTCTGGACGCCACAGATGTTCCTGGCATCCAAACTGCAAACAACCCTAGGGCTGGAAGAAATCTAATTATGCTTTAGTGGAAATACCCAGAGTGGAGAAATAAGGCATTCCAGTTCTCCTGACAGCTGGGCCTGAAGGGGTTTTCTAAGACAATCTCAATTGTCTTTATTATTAACAATTAAACAATTAAGTCCACAACATTTAAAAGAACCAAGAGGTAATATTTGATTAAATTGTGACAAAGATAAAAGCAAGTGACATACTTTTTTACTAAGTATATACCTTCAGGTCACATGTTTATCTACAGTGGAAGTTAACCCGTTTTCTGAAGTCTCCTAATATGTGTACTAGTCATTCACGCACATCTATAAGACAGTAATGAGTGATAACCGCTCTATTCAGGAGCACGTAGACCTGATCAAAGATGCAATTCCCTTAGAAATTAACTACCATCCTTGTATTATTCTACGGTCAGTGTGTAGGGCTCCAACCCTCTCACAGATGGGTACCGTAAGTAATTACAAAGGCAGGAAATTAGCAATGTCTTTTTAAAAAATGTTTTTATTTATTTATTTATTTATTTGGTTGCACCGGGATCTTCGTTGCCCCGTGCGGGATCTTCCTTGTGGCGTGCAGGATCTTTAATTGGGGCATGCGGGATCTTTTAGTTGTGGTAAGAGTCCGCACGCCGCAATTAAAAAAGGATCCCGCATGCTTCAACTAAAAGATCCCGCATGCAGCAATGTCCTTCTACAAATTCAACACTGCTGTTGGAAGAGCAATCCAACGGCTACATTTAAAAAAAAATGACCAGTGGCAACATTTTGGCTTAAAAAATATCTATATCTTATCACTTAAACATGAGTTATAAAACAATAGGTGTAAAAAAGTATGTAATTAAGACTAAATTACAATTTGCATGACAAGTTAATAATGGCTCAAGAGGATGTTAGTAATGCATTCCACGTATGCATTCCAGGGAAATAATTAGACATTAAAAAGTTATGACTGGCCATATAACATGTAACTTAGGATATGTGAATGTCACAGTCAATTAAATATACATATGCATAAATATCTATTTATAATACATAAACCCACACATACATTTGAAATTACAGAGCAAAGAAAACATACAGAATTATTCACAAAATTTTTTATTCATTAACATCTGTGTACTCTGACCCTACTTTTACACAACATTCCAATACCAGTACTCCCAGAGAAACCGATGGAGCAAGTATAGTACAGAGACTCAAACATTATAGAGCACCACCATGTATATATTTGTGAAATGATGGTATATTTTCCGGTTGCCACTGATGTTACAAAGTATTCCTAAAAAGAAACTTAAGTCTTCAGGAAAATTTGTGTTATTAGTAATTTACTGGTAGTTTGTAGGCAAACAAAAATTTTAGGATGCTTGGCCAGCCTTGTTCCATAGATCAGTGATTTGTGGAAACATTGGAAATCTTAATCTACATGCAGGACAAATAAGTTGTAAGGAAGCTAATGTTAAGTTTGTTTTGTTTTGTTTTGTTTTGTTTTTAACGTTTTCATTGGAGTATAATTGCTTTACAATTGTATGTTAGTTTCTGCTTTATAACAAAGTGAATCAGTTATACATATATCCCCATATCTCTGCCCTCTTGTGTCTCTCTCCCTCCCACCCTCTCTATCCCACCCTTCTAGCTGGCCACAAAGCACCGAGCTGATCTAACTGTGCTATGCGACTGCTTCCCACTAGCTATCTATTTTACATTTGGTAGTGTATATATGTCCATGCCACTCTCTCACTTCGTCCCAGCTTACACTTCCCCCTCCCTGTGTCCTCAAGTCCATTCTCTACGTCTGCGTCTGTCTTTATTCCTGTCCTGCCCCTAGGTTTTACATGACTTTTTTTTTTTTTTAGATTCCATATATATGTGTTAGCATACGGTACTTGTTTTTCTCTTTCTGGCTTACTTCACTCTGTATGACAGACTCTAGGTCCATCCACCTCACTACAAATAACTCAATTTCGTTTCTTTTTATGGCTGAGTAATATTCCATTGTATATATGTGCCACATCTTTTTTATCCATTCATCTGTCGATAGACACTTAAGTTGCTTCCATCTCCTGGCTATTGTAAATAGAGCTGCAATGAACATTGTGGTACAGGACTCTTTTTGAATTATGCTTTTCTCAGGGTATATGCCCAGTAGTGGGATTGCTGGGTTGTATGGCAGTTCTATTTTTAGTTTTTTTAAGGAACCTCCATACTGTTCTCCATAGTAGCTGTATCAATTTACATTCCCACCAACAGTGCAAGAGGGTTCCCTTTCCTCCACACCCTCTCTGGCATTTATCGTTTGTAGATTTTTTGATGATGGCCATTCTGACTGGTGTGAGATGATATCTCATTGTAGTTTTGATTTGCATTTCTCTAATGATTAATGAAGTTGAGCATTCTTTCATGTGTTTGTTGGCAGTCTGTATATCTTCTTTGGAGAAATGTCTCTTTAGGTCTTCTGCCCATTTTTGGATTGGGTTGTTTGTTTTTTTGATATTGAGCTGCATGAGCTGTTTGTATATTTTGGAGATTAATCCTTTGTCAGTTGCTTCATTTGCAAATATTTTCTCCCATTCTGAGGGTTGACTTTTCATCTTGTTTATGGTATCCTTTGCTGTGCAAAAGCTTTTAAATTTCTTTACGTCCTGTTTATTTTTGTTTTTATTTCCATTTCTCTAGGAGGTGGGTCAAAAAGGATCTTGCTGTGATTTTTGTCACAGAGTGTTCTGCCTATGTTTTCCTATAAGAGTTTGATAGTGTCTGGCTTTACATTTAGGTCTTTAATCCGTTTTGTTTATTTTTCTGTATGGTGTTAGGGAGTGTTCTAATTTCATTCGTTTACATGTAGCTGTCCAGTTTTACAAGCACCACTTATTGAAGAGGCTGTCTTTTCTCCACTGTATATTCTTGCCTCCTTTATCAAAAATAAGGTGACCATATGTGTGTGGGTTTATCTCTGGGCTTTCTATCCTGTTCCATTGATCTATATTTCTGTTTTTGTGCCAGTACCATACTGTCTTGATTACTGTATCTTTGTAGTACAGTCTGAAGTCCAGGAGCCTGACTCCTCTAGCTCTGTTTTTCTTTCTCAAGATTGCTTTGGCTATTCAGGGTCTTTTGTGTTTCCATACAAATTGTAAAATCTTTTGTTCTAGTTCTGTGAAAAATGCCAGTGGTAGTTTGACAGGGATTGCATTGAATCTGTAGATCGCTTTGGGTAGTAGAGTCATTTTCCCAATGTTGATACTTCCAATCCAAGACATGGTATATCTCTCCATCTATTTGTATCATCTTTAATTTCTTTGATCAGTGTCTTATAATTTTCTGCATACAGGTCTTTTGTCTCCTTAGGTAGGTTTATACCTAGGTATTTTATTCTTTTTTTTGCAGTGGTAAACAGGAGTGTTTTCTTAATTTCATTTTCAGATTTTTCATCATTAGTGTATATGAATGCTAGAGATTTATGTGCATTAATTTTGTATCCTGCTACTTTACCAAATTCATTGATTAGCTCTAGTAGTTTTCTGGTAGCATCTTTAGGATTCTCTATGTATAGTATCATGTCATCTGCAAACAGTGACAGCTTTACTTCTTCTCCAATTTGGATTCCTTTTATTTCTTTTTCTTCTCTGATTGCTGTGGCTAGAACTTCCAAAACTATGTTGAATAACAGTGGTGAGAGTGGACATCCTTGTCTTGTTGCTGATCTTAGTGGAAATGGTTTCAGTTTTTCACCATTGAGGATGATGTTGACTGTGAGTTTGTCATATATGGCCAGTATTATGTTGAGGAAAGTTCCCTCTATGCCTACTTTCTGAAGGGTTTTTATCATAAATGGGTGTTGAATTTTGTCAAAAGCTTTCTCTACATCTATTGAGATGATCATATGGTTTTTATCCTTCAATTTGTTAATATGGTGTATCACACTGATTGATTTGCGTACACTGAAGAATCCTTGCATTCCTGGGATAAATCCCACATGATCATGGTGTATGATCCTTTTAATGTGCTGTGGGATTGTTTGCTAGTATTTTGTTCAGGATTTTTGCATCTATATTCATTAGTGATATTGGCCTGTAGTTTTCCTCTTCTGTGACATCTTTGTCTGGTTTTGGTATCAGGGTGATGGTGGTCGTGTAGAATGAGTTTGGGAGTGTTCCTCCTTCTGGTATATTTTGGAAGAGTTTGAGAAGGATAGGTGTTAGCTCTTCTCTAAATGTTTGATAGAATTCGCCTGTGAAGCCATCTGGTCCTGCGCTTTTGTTTGTTGGAAGATTTTTAATCACAATCTCAATTTCAGTGCTTGTGATTGGTCTGTTCATGTTTTCTATTTCTTCCTGGTACAGTCTAGGAAGCTTGTGAATTTCTAAGAATTTGTCCATTTCTTCCAGGTTGTCCATTTTCTTGGCATATAGTTGCTTGTAGTAATCTCTCATGATCATTTGTATTTCTGCAGTACCAGTTTTTACTTCCACTTTTTCAGTTCTAATTCTACTGATTTGAGTCTTCTCCCTTTTTTTCTTGATGAGTCTGGCTATAGGTTTAGCAATTTTGTCTTCTCAAAGAACCAGCTTTTAGTTTTATTGAGCTTTGCTATCGTTTCCTTCATTTCTTTTTATTTCTGATTTGATCATTATGATTTCTCTCCTTCTGCTAACTATGGGGGTTTTTTGTTCTTCTTTCTCAAAGTGCTTTAGCTGTAAGGTTACGTTGTATATTTGACATGTTTCTTGTTTCTTCAGGTAGGGTTTTATTGTTATAATCTTTCCTCTTATAACTGCTTTTGCTGCATACAATAGGTTTTGGGTCACCGTGTTTTCATTGTCATTTGTTTCTAGGTATTTTTTGATTTCCTCTTGGATTTCTTCACTGATCTCTTGGTTATTAAGTGATGTATTGTTTAGCCTCCATATGTTTCTATATTTTACAAATTTTTTCCTGTAATTGATATCTAGTCTCATAGCGTTGTGGTCAGAAAAGATACTTGATACGATTTCAATTTTCTTAAATTTACCAAGGCTTCATTTGTGACCCAAGATATGATCTATCCTGGAGAGTGTTCCATGAGCACTTGAGAAGAAAGTGTATTCTGTTGTTTTGGGATGGAATGTCCTATAAATATCAATTAAGTCCATCTTGTTTAATGTATCATTTAAAGCTTGTGTTTCCTTATTTATTTTCATTTTGGATGATCTGTCCATTGGTGAAAGTGGGGTATTAAATTCCCATACTATGATTGTGTTACTGTCGATTTCCCTTTTTATGGCTGTTAGTATTTGCCTTATGTATTGAGGTTCTCCTATGTTGGGTGCATATTTACAATTGTTATATCTTCTTCTTGGATTGATCCCTTGATCATTATGTAGTGTCCTTCTTTGTCTCTTGTAATAGTCTTTGTTTTAAAGTCTATTTTGTCTCGTATGAGAATTGCTACTCCAGCATTCTTTTGATTTCCATTTGCATGGAATATCTTTTTCCATCCCCTCACTTTCAGTCTGTATGTGTCCCTAGGTCTGAAGTGGGTCTCTTGTAGACAGCATATATATGGGTCCTGTTTTTGTAGCCACTCAGCCAGTCTATGTCTTTTGGTGGGAGCATTTAATCCATTTACATTTAAGGTAATTATCGATACATATGTTCCTATTACCAATTTCTTAATTGTTTTGAGATTGTTTTTGTAGGTTTTTTCCTTCTCTTGTGTTTCCTGCCTAGAGAAGTTCCTTTACCATTTGTTGTAAAGCTGGTTTGGTGGTGCTGAATTCTCTTAGCTTTTACTTCTCTGTAAAGGTTTAATTTCTCCATCAAAGCTGAATGAGATCTTTGCTGGATAGAGTAATCTTGGTTGTAGGTTTTGCCATTTCAGCACTTTAAATATGTCCTGCTCTTCCCTTCTGGCTTGTAGAGTTTCTGCTGAAAGTTCAGCTCTTAACCTTATGGGGATTCCCTTGTATGTTATTTGTTGTTTTTCCCTTGCTGCTTTTAATATTTTTTCTTTGTATTTAATTTTTGATAGTTTGATTAATATGTGTCTTGGCGTGTTTCCCCTTGGATTTATCCTGTATGGGACTCTCTCTGCTTCCTGGACTTGATTAACTATTTCCTTTCCCATATTAGGGAAGTTTTCAACTATAATCTCTTCAAATATTTTCTCAGTCCCTTTCTTTTTTCTTCTTCTTCTGGGACCCCTATATTTCAAATGATGGTTTGTTTAATATTGTCCCAGAGGTCTCTGATACTGTCCTCAATTCTTTTCATTCTTTTTTTCTTTTTTCTGCTCTGCAGTAGTTATTTCCAGTATTTTAATCTTCCAGGTCACTTATCTGTTCTTCTGCCTCAGTTATTCTGCTATTGATCCCTTCTACAGAATTTTTGATTTCATTTCTTGTGTTGTTCATGATTGTTTGTTTGCTCTTTAGTTCTTCTAGTTCCTTGTTAAACGTTTCTTGTATTTTCTCCATTCTATTTCCTAGGTTTTGGATCATCTTTACTATAATTATTCTGAATTCTTTTTCCAGTAGACTGCCTATTTCCTCTTCATTTGTTAGGTCGGGTGGGTTTTTACCTTGCTCCTTCATCTTCTGTGTGTTTCTTGGTCTTCTCATTCTACTTAACTTACTGTGTTTGGGGTCTCCTTTTCGCAGGCTGCAAGTTTGTAGTTCCCGTTGCTTTTGGTGTCTGTCCCCAGTGGCTAAGGTTGGCTCAGTGGATTGTGTAGGCTTCCTGGTGGAGAGGACTAGTTCCTGTGTTCTGGTGGATGAGGCTGGACCTTGTCTTTCTGGTGGGCAGCACCATGTCCGGTGGTTTGTTTTGGGATGTTGTGAACTTATTATGATTTTAGGCAGCCTCTCTGCTAATGGGTGGCGTTTTGTTGTTGTCTTGCTAGTTCTTTTGCATAGGGGGTGCAGCACTGGAGCTTGCTTGTCATTGAGCGGAGCTGAGTCTTGGCATTGAGATGGAGATCCCTGGGAGATTTTTGCCATTTGATATTACATGGAGCTGGGAGGTCTCTGGTGGACCAATATCCTGAACTTGGCTCTCCCACCTCAGAGGCACAGCCCTGATGCCTGGCTGGAGCACCAAGAGCATGTCATCCACACGGCTCAGAATAAAATGGAGAAAAAAGGAAAGAACGAAAGGAAAAGATGAAATAAAATGAAAAATTATAATAAATAAAATAAAGTAAAATAAAATTAAAAAGTTATTAATACAAAAAAATATGAAAAAAAATTTAAGTAATTTTTAAAAAGAAAGAAGAGAACAAGCAAACCAAAAATCCAATCCACCAATGATAACAAGTGCTGAAAACATTCCAAAAAAAAAAAAACGAAAAACGAAAAATGGACAGATAGAACCCTAGGACAAATGGTAAAAGCAGAGCTATACAGACAAAATCACACACATAAGCATACACATACAGACTCACAAAAAGAGAAAAAGGGGAAAAATATATATATATCAGTGCTCCCAAAATCTACCTCCTCAGTTTGGGATGATTCGTTGTCTATTCAGGTATTCCACAGATGCAGGGTGCATCAAGTTGATTGTGGAGCTTTAATCCGCTGCTTCTGAGGCTGCTGGGAGAGATTTCCCTTTCTCTTCTTTGTTCGCACGGCTCCTGGGATCCAGCTTTGGATTTGGCCCTGCCTCTGCGTGTAGGTCGCCCGAGGTCGTCTGTTTTTTGCTCAGACAGGACGGGGTTAAAGGAGCAGCTGCTTCGGGCGCTCTGGCTCACTCAGGTCAGGGGGGAGGGAGGGGTACGGATGTGGGGCGAGTCTGCAGCGGCAGAGGCCAGCGTGACGTTGCACCAGCCAGAGGCGTGCCATGCGTTGTCCCGGGGAAGTTGTCCCTGGATCCCGGGACCCTGGCAGTGGCGGGCTGCACAGGCTCCCCGGAAGGGAGGTGTGGATAGTGACCTGTGCTCGCACACAGGCTTCTTGGTGGCGGCAGTAGCAGCCTTAGCGTCTCATGCCCATCTCTGGAGTCCGCGCTTTTAGCCGCGGCTCGCACCCGCCTGTGGAGCTCCTTTAAGCAGCGCTCTTAATCCCCCCTCCTCGTGCACCAGGAAACAGAGGCAAGAAAAAGTCTCTTGCCTCTTAGGCAGCTCCAGACTTTTTCCCGGAATTCCTCCCAGCTAGGTGTGGCGCACTGGCCCCCTTCAGGATGTGTTCACGCAGCCAACCTCAGTCCTCTCCCTGCGCTCCAACCGAAGCCCAAGCCTCAGCTCCCAGCCCCGCCCGCCCCAGTGGGTGAGCAGACGAGCCTCTCGGGCTGGTGAGTGCTGGTCGGCGCCAATCCTCTGTGCAGGAACCTCTCCACTTTGCCCCCCACACCCCTGTGGCTGTGCTCTCCTCCGCGGCTCGGAAGCTTTCTCCCTCTGCCACCTGCAGTCTCCACCCGTGAAGGGGCTTCTAGTGTGTGGAAACCTTTCCTCCTTCACAGCTCCCTGCCACTGGTGCAGGTCCCGTCCCTATTCTTTTGTCTCTGTTTTTTCTGTTTTCTTTTGCCCTACCCAGGTACGTGGGGAGTTTCTTGCCTTTTGGGAGTTCTGATGTCTTCTGCCAGCGTTCAGTAGGTGTTCTGTAGGAGTTGTTCGACATGTAGAAGTATTTCTGATGTATTTGTGGGGAGGAAGGTGATCTCCACCTCTTACTCTTCCACCATCTTGAAGCTCCTCCTAAGGTTAAGTTTTGTGTTGCTGACCTGTTGTAGGGAGAAGATGGGGAAAGGACATAAAAATTTTGTACAGGGAAATTTTATTTGTTGGCAGTAAGAAGCACACACATATAAACAGTGGTATTCTCATCACTTACTAATATTATATATGTATTGCCACATAATTATAATTAAGTAAATTATAATTTTTATTTTGTGTTATTTACATTATAAAATAAAATTATCACTTACCTCTTAAATTTCATAAAATTGCTGTGAAATCTCAAAAAATGTAGTAATTTTTGTCTCCATAGCACGTGCTTCTCACCACTTGGTGGCGCTATTCTGAAAGTTCCCCCCCTTAATTTTTAAAGGATGTCTATTTAGTGTTCTTTTCAGTGTATCCTATGAAAGAGCAAAAATAAATAAATAATAAATAAAAATTATTTACTTTAATGTAATGAATATAGATTTTAGCTGACTTACATGGAAAATTTCCTTATTGCTTATGGAGCTCCCACACATCCTAGAGCCGAGATTACAAAGAGATGAAAAATACCTGATCCTCAAATGAACCATTATGGGAAATAAATGCATAATGTCTATAATGTTAACAAAATTCAAGAAGTCGATGTAAAAGCATGTAAATTAGAGATAAGAAATAAATTCCCAAAAAGAAAAAAAAGAGGTAAAAAATTCAAGATAATTCTCACTGGGGATTAGGAAGAGGGAGTGGGTGATACTCTGATAACACAGAGAAAAAAGGAAGTAATTTAACTTGCAGTATAGGTTTCCTCCTCTCTTTCAAATAATCTATATAGCTTTTTCCCCATCATGAACTGCTCAACATTAGCATCATCTTGCTCTTAAATTTACATAAAGAAATAAACCTAAAGTAATTGGGAAAAATAAAAATAGTCAATGAATCTGCCCTAAGTGTAATCATGACTGTGTAATAAGGAATATTTGGGTGAGAAACTTTAGTTAATTATTTATGAGGTAATATTATATGACAAAATAGTAGATGCCATGAAGGAATAAAAGGAAATTTTCAAAAATGTATGACCAGTGTTCATTATGTACAAATGTCTGAACCAGCTGGACCTCAAACACTGTATGATGTTCCTCTATACTCATGTTTACCTGGAGTAGGCTGTTTGTTATCTTAAATGCACTCTTAATGACTAATCTTGTTTGATGCAGTTTAGGGTGAGGCACAAGAAAGTTTAACTAGAAAAAATAATTAATTTAACTGTTCTGTGGCAACTATTAGAGAACCAATCTTTTACCTAATTACAGACCAGTTAGGATAATTTGGGCTACACGTAACATGCAAACCAATTCATAGTGACCCAAACGAAAAGGATATGTGTTGGCCTGCATAACAGGCAGTCCAGGGTTGAAAAATCTCTCTCTTCTATTATGTCATTAAGGACCTGTGCTCTCAGTCTCTCCATTCTGCCATCAAGAGCTTAAACCTAAACCAGCTTCCAACCTCCTGGTTTTAAGGTGGTCACCAGTACAGATCAAAGTCACATGTTTCCTTGTTCATGACCAGCTCAAGAGAAAGAAAACACCTCTTTCCTAACTGCACAACATAGTTCCATTCTATTGGACTAATTGGGCCCCTTAGGTTATTACATGCCCATTCCTAAACCAATCACTGTCACCAGGGGAATGCAATGCACTAGCTGGCTTATGCCTGAGTTCCTGACACTTAGAAGAGGAGAGGGATTTTCATGATTGCCCTGGACCTCTCAAGCTTTACTCTTAGATTTAAACAATTTGATAAAGTGCATGGCAGCTACAATGGGTGTTGAGGATACACAGATGTTTGGAAGTTGAACAGCAATCGTGACTTCCCCACTGAATAAAACACCATCCATTCATACCCGATATTTACCATCTCAATACTGAGTCAATATCTTTTAATATGTTTTCGCTTAGAAAAGGACTTTCCTTTGAAGGATCTTCTTCTCAATAAAAGGTTGCCACCTGAGCATATCCTTTTATAATATAGAGACAGATAAAATATACATCCAATTTGATGAATAGACATGAAGAAAATATTTAACTCTCAAAGTAGTACAGATATTTAATTCTACTCTATACATACATCATGTTTTATTTGTGTGCAACTTTTTTCCCAAATATTTAGCTGTTATATTAACTATGCTTTCTAGTTAAACTTTCTTGTGCATCACCCTAAACTGCATCAAACAAGGTTCGTCATTACAAGTGTATTTAAGATAATAAACAACCTACTCTAGGTAAACCTGAGTTTGGAGGGGCATCATTTTGAGGTCCAGCTGGTTCAGACATTTGCACATAATGAGCACTGGTCATATTGTTTTTAAATTTCCTTTTTATTCCTTCATTGCATCAACAATTTCTTCATATAATATTTGTTCATAAATAGTTAACTAAAATTTCTTACCCAAATATCTCCTTATTACACAGTTATGATTACACTTAGAGCAGATTCATAGACTGTTTTTATTTTTCTCAATTATTTCAGGTTTATTTCTTTATGTATATTTAAGAGCAAGAAGATGCTAATGTTTAGCACTTCATGATAGAAAAACAAAAACTATATAGATTTGAGAGAAAGGAGGAAACCTATACTACAAGTTAAATTGCTTCTTTTTTTCTTTGTATTATCAAAGAATCCCCCACTCCCACTTCCTAATCCCCAGCAAGAATCATCTTTAATTTTTTACCTCTTTTTTCCTTTGGGGGAATTTATTTCGTATCTCTAATTTACATGCGTTTACATCGACTTCTTGACTTTTTGTTAATGTTATAGACATTATGCATTTATTTCCCATAATGTTTCAACAGAGGATCAGGCATTTATCATCTCTTTCTATTTATTGACTGTAGTATGTGTGGGAGCTTCATAAGCAATGAGGAAATTCTCCACGTCATTCTGCTAAAATCTGTATTTATCTCTCATTGGTACTTCACAAAGGGAACATTTGGCTTTATCGCCATTCAGCATGAGGTACTGTATTAGGTATTTATTTTTAAGGGTAACTGAGTAGCCCAATGCTGGCTGTGTGATGGTTTGTCTAAGGTCCATGGTCTAGTTGGCTGTGACTCTTATAGAAATTTGTTCAGGGCTATTCAACCATTATGCCTGTCATACCTGGACTTTTTCATTCAGTTGAAGCTCCAAAGCTGAAAACAAAGAGGATAATTCTTCCCAACTTTAAAAGAGGCATCAGAGAAGCTGTGCTGAACTTGCTAAGTGATGACCTAAAAATAGACACCTTAGCCCATCACCCATACAAGGGTATGTAAGAGGTAGTGAGGAGAATGATACAAGGATGACAAAGAAAACAGATTTTTGGAGAGAATTTTCAGAGGGCCAGGCAATCTTCCAGTCCTTTGAGGTAGGGACTTCTTACCCATTTCAAAACAAGTAGGAAGCATGTAACCCAACCAGCTGGAGAACTTGATCTTGGGTTTCTAGAGTTCATAGGGTGCTGGAGCTGGTGCCTAATTCTCAGTTGGAGATGTGTTAATGTTAGAAATCCATCAGGAAGTATCTTGACACATGAATGATGGGCGTGGGAAGCACATATGCATTCCCTGTAGGCCACAATGACCCGGTGAGATCCCCAAATGGTGGGACATGAATTGTTTTCAGAAGGATCCAGCAGAAAAGCTTGAAATGTTCTGGGAGATAGAAGCCAAATCAGCAGGAAGGAATGACCTTTCTATCCTCTGTGTGGTTATGTCACTGGTAAATACACAGATTCATTTATTGCATTTTGACTTTGACTTTTAGGGATTCCATTTTCAAATTTAAATTAGTTTTTTAGTTATTGAAATATATAAATAGTTGAAAAGTCAAATCTATGAAACAAAGATGTTCAGTGAAGTCTAGTTGTCATATGATCTTTTTCTTTTATGTCCTGCTCCTGCATCCAGATAGACGGATTGATAGATAGAGATAATAGATAGATCTATAGATATAAATAGGTCTCTATATATAAACACACATTTATGTAATATATATAATATATACACACATAATACACACACATATGCACTTACACGCGTGCACGCACACACAC
This sequence comes from Delphinus delphis, assembly GCF_949987515.2. NCBI lineage: Eukaryota > Metazoa > Chordata > Mammalia > Artiodactyla > Delphinidae > Delphinus > Delphinus delphis. The sequence continues at coordinate 122,742,156 of NC_082686.1, read as the reverse complement.
ACACACACACACACAGATTTTATAGCTACATAGTACTGCATAGTACTCCACTGTGTGGATATACCATAGTTTATTCAACCATTTCTGATTGATAGATAGTTTTGTTTTCCCCATTACAAATAGTAGATAATACTCAGAGAGGGAGGGAGATGAGTCTGGGAACTAGGAAACAGAATGTGTAAGGCTTTGAAAGCCATAGTAACAGTTTTGGAATTTATTCTAAGGACATCCACAGCCATTGAAAAGTTTTGAGCAGAGGACTAACATGCTATGCTATTTGTTTTGTCTAGGACTGTGTGAACTGAAGAAGAGAGGCCCAGGAAGGTGACTACTGCATGAATTGCAAAGTTCTCTGTTAGGAAGATCATTTTTATTAATGAAATATGCCCTTTGCTTACCCTGAAGCCTACAGTTTTAAATAATTTCCTAGGAAAGCAGATTGATATAGCCAACTAGAGTCTGTAAGATATTTAAAAATAGGTTTCCAAGATTAAGATTTTAAGTTTATATTGCCTGGTCCCAGGGCATATATTTATTTAACATTTCAGATTATATAAAAAATCCCATACAGATTATAAATTAAGGAAATGCAGAGTAATTTCTGTATGTACACAGACTGAAATCTGAAATAGCTTTGTGTTCAATGAGAGTCCTGAAGGTCATTTAGTTTTTCAGAATCTGTAAAGCTTTTCCCAAACCATGCCATTAGCTCTCCTGTGGTACTACACATTAGAGCTAATAACGCAGTTACAACTTATGTAGTTAAACAGTGACATTGCTTACTTCCTCCAGAAGTTCTTCTTTTTAGACATACAGTCATCTTCATTGTACAGTTGTATGGATTCACATTGCTGCAGCCAAAGTAAAATTATCAATATAAATTCTCTGTCTTAGTAAATGCCAGATTTTCTATCAATTAACCAAATACTGAATTTCATTAAAGCTCTAACCTATTTTAAAAGAGTATGTAGTGTTTCCAGGCAAAGACTCAGGTTCTTTTTTTCTTTTTTTAAGTGACTTAAAGAACAAAGGTTTTTTGTTTTTGTCTTTTGGTGGTGCGCCGGCCTCTCACTGCTGTGGCCTCTCCCGTTGCGGAGCACAGGCTCCGGACGCGCAGGCTCAGCGGCCATGGCTCACGGGCCCAGCCGCTCTGCGGCATGTGGGATCTTCCCGGATCGGGGCACGAACCCGCGTCTCCTGCATCAGCAGGCGGACTCTCAACAACTGCGCCACCAGGGAAGCCCGGTTTTTTTTTTTTGGTTGTTGTTTCCTTTTGTTCTCTTCTTGTTTGTTTTGCCATCTTTTGCCTTGTGGAATGTGTATAAATTCTCTTTCTCTAAAAACTAAAACAGTTATATTTTAATATTCTAGCTACAAATAATAAATCTTATGGGATTCCTGGTAGATGAAGTAAACCTTTATACTACAGAGGAGGAGAAGGAGAAGGAAGGGGAAGAAGAGGAGGAGGAGGAAGAGGAAGAAGAAGAAGGAGGAAAAGGAGAATATGTGGCCACCATATTCATGGGTGGCCTTGAAAGATATTTTGGATGAAAATCTTCTCAAGGGGAAGATCAACAAGGAGTGTACCTGCTCATCTAGTTTGTGTGAGAAGTGGCCCAAAGTGAGACTATGTATAGGTTCCTAGGCAGTAACCAAACAGATGAACTTCTGGTCAGGACATTGGAAAGGACCAAAAGTTCAGAAATAAGAAGGTATGGGGTAGAGGTATATGTCTGGACATATGGAATGGACAGAAAGTATAAATACTTTGTAGCAATTTTAATGCCCATCAAAAAACATGCACCACAGAAAAGGTCCAGGATAACTAAGTACACAAAATTACTTGACCAACAGATATTAGCTAATCTCATTATCAGCAACTTCAGACTTAGCATAAAGGGTATATTAAAGGAATGGTCACAGTGGCATAGATGGAGGTTATGGATGTCTCAAGCGCATGGACTCTCACTTACCAAGCCCTATGTAGCTACTTCTGCTTCTGAACATGTAACTCGTTCAGTAACAGAGACCAACTCTGTGCATCTGATTGTTGAAAACAAGTCTCCATGTGTTTCTCATACGTTTGAAGGCTTTACCAGCAGAGGCACTGGCCACTTTTGTTCAGGACTATCTTTTCAAGGATGTTTGTAGTGAATAGACTTTGAAGACAGAGGTCGTGTCTTACCCTGGAGTTAAGGGGCAGGTTTGTTTACTATCCACTACTATAGTGATAGCACCTCCTTCTGGGGAAAAGATACAAACCTACTTCCCATTATATAATATCTGGGTTCCCTAAGGTTGGGGTTCCTGTCCTGTCCAACTCACTGCATGTGTATTCCTCTTCACAAACCCCTTTTGGGAAATGGGGCTGGAGCAAAGATGATGATACTCTCACTACTGCTGTTGCTGTACATAATAAACGGCCTGTTTTCTCTGATTCAGGAGTCTCATGTCTTCTGGCAAAATCTATGAAACTATGGCAGGCTAATGTAGTTTGTAAATAGAGTAAAATCTCAACTCTTTCACAGTTCTTGACAACAATATGTCACTATTACTTGAGGAGACCAATAGACCAGTTGGAACATGTTGACTACGTTGGCCCCTTCCATTCTAGAAAGGCCAACAGTCCTTCCCTCTTAGAGGAATAGATGCCTATTCTGGGTATGGATTTGCCATTGTTACCTGCTTAGTTTCAGTGAGCACCAATATTTCAGGGTTTATGGATTTCAGATGGCATAGCATCAGATCAGGTAACCTACTTTGTGGTGAAAGAGGTATGAGAGTGGGCCCATGACTGTAGAATCCAATAATTATATCACATACCAAACCATCCAGAAGCAGCCAACCTCACAGAATGCTGGGACAGCTTTAAAGGCTCAGTTTCAGCACCAGTTCAGAGGCAATTCTCTGAGAGTATGGCATGCCACACTTTGGTATGTATTAAATTAGAGGCCTCAATATGGCGTTGTGTCCCCAACAGAAAAATACAAAGATTTGAGGACCAGAAGGTAGAAGTAAGAGTGACCATATATAGCATCTCTCCCAAATACCCAATGGGTATTTTGTGCTTCCCATCCTACAGCTCTGGGCTGTGCAGAAATGGAGATCTTGAAAGCCAAAAGGATTATACTATTATCAAGGTCATCAAGAAAAATTCCATTATATTATAAGCTACAGCTGCCACCAAGGCGCCTTGTCCACCAGGACTCCTCGTGTCCAGAGACCAGCCAGCAGACAAAAATAGAAATCACCATGCTAATGAGGGTAACTGACTCTGAGTGGCAGGAACTGGTGAGGCTGCTTTTACACAATGGGGGCAAGAAGGAACACATGTGGAACCCAACTTATCCACTTGGGTACCTCCTAGTACTCCCTTGCTCCACTGAACAGATATATGCAGCAACTCAGGCCTGATAAGGGCATGATCACCAAGCATTCAGACCCTCAGGACACCACCAAGTAAGTAATCAAGATATGCTGAGGTGATAGCTGAGGGCTTTAGAATGGATCATATAGGTGGAAAAAGATGAGAACCAATGAGATCAACCACAGTGACCAAGGCTCTAGTTCACCCTATAAATTTCTCTTTTAAGTTTCCCCTCAGGAAGACAGATCCATGGGAACCATGGAGGAGCTCCTCCTCAAATAAGTGTGGAGAAGTAAATCTGTGTAGAGCAAGTGCTAAACTGTTGCAGCCATGAAAATGGACCATTCAAATATCTTGCTGAATGAAGTGTAATTGATTGGTGGCCCAAGCTGTTACATTAGGAATCCACCAACATGACTGTGCTGAGGCCACACTTCCCACATGCTGCTTCTAGCCGAAGACTGAACACACAAGGAACTCCTCTGATGGAAAACTTTGGCTCAAAACCTCCCATTGCCTTAGCTGAAATTTTCTTCAAACTGCAGTGCAAGACCCTCCTTCCTTCCTTCTCTCCTTCACAGAATTCAGAACTACGTTAGAGTCAGAAGGCTTTCCCCACCTTCTCCAGCCCCTTTTCATTTGCCCCTCACAGATGTTTTCTTCAGTATAGTTCTTGCACATCTAACCCCATCTTGCCTTCTGCCCTTAGAGGACCCAAACGAACACAGACGCATCATTAATAAGTACATCCAGAATAAAAGACTTTATATTAAGTAAGCCACTATGAATAGTGTCAACAGTGACCTCCATTAGCTCTGCTAGATGTAATCATCAGGAATTCTGTGAATATGTGTCAGAAATAGAAGCTGAGTACTCTACCTTACAGCAATTCTATAACTCAAAAGTGACACTGTATTGCAATTTTCTTGAGGTCAGAGCCAAGATTAAACTTTCTGTGATCAAGAAGAACTGTCCTCAAACACTCTTTTTGAATGTTGAATGAATTTGGAGATTACCATTTGTGGTAGACTTGATAACATTTCTTAATTAATTTGACCTAAAATTACAAGGCAAAACTATAAGTACTGATATCAGTACTTATACGCAAAATTTACACTGCAGGAGTGTCATTTGGATGACAACTAATATTGTTTGAACCATAAGTAAGGTCAAGCTGCTTTATACACCACCTAGGTTGTCAAAAGTTAAGATAAAAAGAAATACCTCCACTACCACACAATTTTGAAAGAGATATACTTTTCAAGCTCAACCTAAGTTCTAATAGTTCCAGGTTCAAAGGAAATTTCCATGTTTCAAAATTCATTTAACTACATAAGTGAGGAGCTTCCACCTAACCTGCAACTGAAAAGGAATAATCTGAAATGTAATGACATACTAAAAGGCAAATGTCTAGAGAAGAATCTAACGGAATTCTATAAGTGTCTTTCATGTGCTCAAGGATTAATATCAGTATTTGGCAGAATTTAGCTCTGTGAAAAGATATTTTCAAAGATAAAATAATAAAATCTCATTACTGATCAGCATTGTGATGAATACTTGCAATTGATTTTGATGATGGGAAACACTGACTTGGAACACAATTAGTGAATATTATTCCTAAAGGAGAATTCCACTTTTCTGATTAATATGCTTATATTACCAAAAATTGTCTTCAATTATTATGTTTTGAATGTCATCAATGGAATCCTGATTTCTCACCTGTTATTTAATGTCCTCTGTAATAGTCTCAATTTTGCCTCTTGGCCCACAAAGCCTAAAGTATTTATTAGCTGATCCTTTCCAGTGTAGGTTATGAGTATGAAAGGTTCAAAAACAGAAACCATATGCAAAGCCTTGATTGTTTTTCCTTGCATTAGATATTAATTAAATATACTCTATTTTCCAGAGTGTTATTTGAGAACAATTCTCTGATACCTTCAAATACAAACATGTTTGCAGCAAAGCAGATATGTGAGGGGAAAATGTCGATGAGGAGTTTTGAATGACGCCATTTAGATTTTCACAACCCAGTTTCCTTAATCTTATACTGCCTGAAGTCATCATTTGTGGCTTGACATAAGACAAAACTATTTGAAATTGTTCAACATTCTCCATTATAGTAGTATTCTTAATGATATCAGATGCACTATTAATCTAATTTGTAAATTGTACTGGTACCTAAAATGTTTTAGCTGTATTTAAGTTTCAAGATACAAGAATATACCAATAACTGTGATCTAGGGTAAAATATATGACTATGCAGAAATTATATGTTTGGGCAGTGCAGGAAGCTATTTACAGATTCTACCTGCCTTACTCTGTGGTCATCCCCTGTGGCATACCCAGATATTTTCATAAGCTGGCAAGAAAAACACTGGGAGTGAGATAAATATGCAGTTTATACTCAACAGAAAATGTAATGAAAATATTAAATGTACTTGTGCTCACATTAATAATCTTTAAGATTCAATGTTAAAACTATAGTGCCACTAATAATGAAGTTTTTAAAAAATATGCACACCCAAAATAAAGCTTTAAATGAAAAATAATGAATATTAGTTATATTACTCTTCAGAATGGAATTTCAAGAGTGTTATTAAAATTATAAAACAAATTAGACCCAGTTTGTTAATGCTTTTTTTAAAAAACTATTTTAGAAGATAAATGCTTTGTTAGAATTCATTCATCTCAAACTTATTCCTTCCGCATGCTAATTAATAGAACAGGATCATGGTTTTGTTAATTAAAATACGATACCTCAGGGAATTGAAATTAATTTTGAAGTCCTAATAGATACTCTCATATCAATAAATCTCCCAGATGTTTTGTTAGCATTATATGAAAGTGGATAAAGGCACTCTTAGCTTGACTTTGGAGAAAGTGAGAGGGAATTATCCATTTTAGCTAATCACAATGCATGAGGTAGATTAATGTAGTTTTTCATTAAGATTAATCTCCATGGATATGTTAGAAATTTCAGAATAAGCTTTCAAACACTATATATCTAAGTCTTTTGTTCAAATGAGATCCAGTTTAATAGTTACTGAAAGCTGTAACCATCTGGCAGATGTTTTCTGGCCTATGTGAAATGAGTTGAGGGGCTCATTTCTGTTTCCAATGAACACATGTCCAGGTCACCAGAAATACCACCACAATTTGCACCCTAATTAGCAATCTCAAGCGTGTTGTGGGCTGCATGGTAATGGAACATGGGCTACTCTCCAAATTTGGAAATGAATCTATTCAGATACAAATAGAAATGCCCTCGTAGGGTCAGCATCAAGAGAGCTTGCGTTTCTGTGTAGTGTAAATTTCAAAAACAAAAGATTGGGGTTTTTTTCTGGCTTTAGGTATTCATTTGACATTTTCTCTGAAAAATTCTTCTTTTTCACTAGCAATTTTTTGATATAATTTAGAGTAAAGCATATGTCATTATGGTTCTTAACATTTTGAGGAAAACAGACCCTTCTGAGAATCTGATAAAAGCTACAAGAGCTTACCCCATAAAATTAATTGATGGATATATACCAACGTTTATATACAACGTCAAAGACTTTACAGAATAATGTTATCCTAAGATAAGGGAAAGATCTTAGAAACTATGACCAAGATTTTCACTGTGATGTGTAGACTAAATTCAATAAAGAAGTTTCTTCATTACAATAATAGGCCCAATAAAAATACATGGTAAGAATTCTTAAATAAAAAGATTCGATACAATTGTCACTTCTTTCATATGCTAGTTGGAATGGTACCCCCCAAATTCCAACATTTTCTTAGGTTGGTAGTTCTCTAACGTCTGAGGCTATATTTCTATAAATATATTTGTTTGGTCCTATAGGCTATACATTAACTACAAGTCACTGCCTTTTACATGAGGCCTTCCATTTTGTTTATAACTATCAAATACCTGCTCTAAAAGATTAAATGCAATGTCCTTGACCTGTGAGAAGAATAATTACACAAGTATGAAAATGAAATTCAGGAGAGAAAACAAGAATTTTCTTTGTACATCAAATTTATATAATATTAAGGCGGGTATACGCCACTTGAAAAAATCTGTTCAAGTCAACTAATCTGTATTGAGTTAGAAAGAGACATAAACAGGATAGAAGGGGTTGCTGTCCTTTTAACACAATGAGTGAGAGATGAACATGTGGAAACAAGCAGCTCTAGTACAGCATGGGATAAGCCATGGGGGGGAGCAACAAGATGGGACAGTAGTTCTTAAGAGGTAAACCTGGGTGATGCTCAGGGTCGCTGGACCTAGAGCTCCTGGAGGGCCACATGTGTGTTTTGTTTGATTCTAATTCTTATGTCCAGCGTGATGACTGGCCAGCAGAAAGTCACGTAATAGAGATTTTGTGGTGAAAATTCAATTTGTCATGGAGTTGATGATGGTGGTGGTGGTGTGTACGTACAACTTATAAAACATCAGAGCTTTTTGAACAATCAATATGTATAGTTATTTATACATGTTTTACAAAATGTGTTATACAAATCGAAAGATTTGTATAACACATTTACAAAATGTGTTATACAAATCGAAATATTAGGACTAATATTATGAATTTGAGAGTTGATAGAAATTAGAGTGCACATGTAGATCAGATTGTTCAGGGAGAGAATATAGAATGAAACACAAAAAAAAGGACCAAGGATGCAGCATAGGTAACACCAAAATTAGAAGTTAGGTAAATGCAAGAAGGCCCTCAGGGTCATAAAAGCAAAACCAGGAAGAAATAATATCAAATAAGCCAAAGAAGGAAAGTGTTTTGAAACAAGCAAAAACCAGATTGCGCTTGTCTAGGTAGAGAATGGCGGGTAGTGGGTGGGGAGAGGAAGCTGAGAAGGCAAATAATGATGTTTATTTTAGGAAGCTTTTATTCAAACAAAGGAGACAAAGACTCTGGCATTGCAACTGACACAGACACCAATGAGAGAAATATGCTCCAGATTTTCCTTCATGTGACACATGGATTCCTGCCCAAAGGATTTCACACAGATTTAAGAACTCTCTGCCAGGAAGGGGAGGTCAAATAAACATTACAGTGAATTATGAGAAATGGTTTCTGGAATCACCTTTCCTCTAGGTTTATCTGTCCTAATTACTTGTAAAATGTGCCTGAGGCTAAGGAAATGAAGCACCTGAGACCTGGAGACTTTTTGCAACTCTGTAGCACTGTCATTCTTTATTTTTTTTTTTTTAACTTTAATTAGCCTTCTGAGGAGCAACTTAGAAAGGCCAATGTACCATTTCTCAGATAATTCCTGGTTATAAAGAATATAAAATATGAGGGGAAAAATTAAACACAGATGACATAGAAGCCCTTAACTCGATTTCCTTATTTACAAATACTTGCAGCCAAATACAACTACAATGTTCACTTTCCTTCCTTGCCATTGTTTTGTTTATTTCTACTTCACTTAAATAATTGGTTTTGTTCTGTGACTTCTCTTGTGCAGTAATGCATGCGAATATAAATGAATTAAATCAGCCAAAGAATAAAATTAGATGATAACGTGTGATTCCTTCCCTCTGCGTTTTTTGCTAAATAGAACAATTTTTAAAACTGAAAACTCTCAAATTTAGCTTTTCCCCTTTGTTTACTTTAAACTAATAGAGGGTCTAATCCTCTCCTTTCCTCTGGCACACTAACCAAAGGGACAAGGTGGGCCTCTGTGAGATCCCCTATGGCCTCCTACTTTGTAATCTCATTTTAGTTACAAACTCAAGAAAACGCTGTTTTGGAAATCCTGCCATTTGGGAAAACATGAATGGAACTTGAGAGCAGAGCATTATGCTAAGTGAAATAAGCCAGACAGAGAAAGGGAAATTCTGTATGATATCACTTAGATGTGGAACTTGAAAAACCTGAATTCAGAAAAACAGAAAGTATCATGGTGGTTACCAAGGGATGGGGGTAGGGTGAGGGGGAGAACTGGGGAGATGCTGTTTAAGTGTACAAACTTGGAAATAGTAGATAAATAAGTCCTGGAGAGCTAATGTACCGTATAATGATTATAGTTAACAATACTGTATTATAATATTCAAAGTTGCTAAGAAACTAGATCTTAGTTGTCCCCACTGCAAAAATAGAAATGATATTTGTGTGACATGAAAGACGTATTAGCTAAGGCTTTGCTGGTAATCAGACTGCAATATATACACATATCAAATCATCATTTTATATACCTTAAACTTGCACAAAGCTTTATGTCAATTATATTACAATTTAAAAACATTTAAGAAAGATGATTATTTGAGGAAATAAAACGGTTTGGAACTCTTTTTCCCTCACTCTTTCTTTAAGCTCTTGGTGACAGAGTGACTTAAGGCTTTCTGTGTAACTGGATAGGCAGAGTTCACACTTCCACCTACCCGGGCAAAATTACAGATCCCTTCTAGACCCAGCAGAGGCATAAAAAGGCAATATTCATACAATAACTGGACAGGTTACGGTTGCTTATTAATTCAGTAAATAGCTCAGTAAATACCGTTCTCTTGGTAAATGTAACAGGGTGATCACAGAGACCCAAAAGAATCGACAAATGCCAGCTCTTAAGGAGGATGAAACGAATCTTTAGTCTGGGAGGTGGGTCACGGTCTACTCTTTCTCACTTTCACTTTCCTAAAGAACTGTTTGTATCTGATCGCATGTTTGTTTAATGAAGTGTCTGGCTTTAAATGAGTTAATGAACCTTTGTTTGCAGAGCAAACTAGGCAATGCTGATTCTTACGTGAATGGCAAGCTGACCATTGCTTCATTTCTCCTTAATTGTAATATCGTTTGAAAGCTTTATGCCACTAATATATTAGAAGTGATTTTGAGAGAATATTAAGATAATTAATATTAAGAAAATTTTGAAAGCAGATTAAATCAAAGCTCCTCTGTTTGGGGCTTCCCTGGTGGCGCAGTGGTTGACAGTCCGCCTGCCTATGTAGGGGACACGGGTTCGTGCCCCGGTCCGGGAAGATCCCACATGCCGCGGAGCGGCTGGGCCCGTGAGCCATGGCCGCTGAGCCTGCGCCGGAGCCTGTGCTCCGCAGCGGGAGAGGCCACAGCAGTGAGAGGCCCAAGTACAGCAAAAAAAAAAAAAAAAAAAGCTGCTCTGTTTGAAAGGAGAGAAGAGGAGTCCAAAGTCTCTCTGCCCAGCCTCACATACACCCCTGGCTGCACTCTGCATCCCACACCCTGCCCCTCACACTCAGAAGCCCCCGAGGCCTGCTCTTGGAATGTGAGGATTTCCCGAGACATAGTCAGAAATTCATTGATCTAGACTATTACCTTCTCACATTCCTTTCCTCTCCTAACTTTGGTTATTTTATGACTCATAATCACCTTCAACTGTAGAGCAATCAAAGAACATTACTGGAACCGAATTTTGTGAAAAACATACACAGCACTTGTAAAACAGAGAGAAAATTACTCGCCTTATCAATTTACTGTGATTAACTAAATTAAATTAAATATATTTAATTTCTCTCATAGCATCTGATACAAAGATAATAAGGGTATAAAAATTAATAAATAAAAACCTCAGTTAAATAGAGGGGCAGCTCTCATGCTCTTCTATGATAGCAGAGCCCAGCAGGAAGAAGAAAGACTCCCTCTTCTTGCCCGGCAAGAAGCTTAGTCAGTGAGAGACAGTCACAAATCAGAGTATGAAAAGCCATGGACTGTTTGTTTACTGTAGCCTTCCCAACTTCCTTTTCCCTCTATAATAGAGCTGTCCTCTCCATTCATGCTAGGGACTTACTTCCACATGGCTCACCATAGTTGCAGACCCCAAACTGCAATTCTTTGCTGATCCTGAATAAACTCTTTTTCTGCTGGAAAAATAACTGGTAGTCTATTTGTTTTAGGTGAACAAGACCATGTGAATTTCCTTCCTTCCCCTTACCTCCTTCAAGTATTCCCTTTTTCAAATGAACCAAGGACTCTAGTGATGCCCTAGATGTTTTAAAAGAAGAAATTTTATTTAAAGTCATGATTTCTGCAGTGAAAATCATTTTCTCTGTGTGTTTCTCCAAACAGGGGAATAAGTATTCTAAATAAGGGCTATAGAAAATGGAATTCAAAGGAATTCTCTGATGGTGGACCTGAAGCATCTTGATGGGGACAGCTCCCACCTGTTGAATTCCATCAGTGTGTCCTTAGTGATGCAATGAAATTTAAACTCATAGTAGCTCCCTTTTAGGGGTTAGTGTTGCATTATTAACAAAAGATACCAATACTGGCGTCTTTTTACTCAAACAGAAGGCAGCAACCCATGGCTTAGCAGGTGGTACAGTGCACAGTGTTGCCATATCTAATGAAGGCCACACATATTATAGATATGGCAGATTTGTATATTGATTACAACAATTTTTCTAACAGATGAGAGTAAAATCCCAGTTCTAACAAAATCACAAAAGGGTCTCAAGGCAGGGGTTTCGTGGCAGGTATTTCCCTTTTGTCCCTAAAAATCCATTCTCTATCCATCTCCACCTATCCCTACCTTGCTCTCTACTCAGAAAAACTGATTTGTTTGTTCTACAAAATAGAAGCCCCTGTCTTCTTGTTGGAGTTTAGCCAGAGACGAGCCGGGAGATGGGAAGGTCAAGGGAGGGAGAAATCAGAGCAGTTATATTCCTTTTACATACCTCTCATGTCAGCCAACCCCACCCACCTCTGTCTTTCTGGGTTCTTGTTGTAAGTCACACACTTGTCCCTTTGGGGCTGACTAGTAGACTGAGGGGTATTCGTCCTAGGTCACCACACCTACAAATTTAGAAATAATGGCTTTGTAAATAAATAAATAAATAAATATTTCTGATCTTGTTCTATTTTGAAAGTGCTTCTGTTTCCTCTTGGTACCCTGACCGCTGGGGGTCCCTTCCTCATTCATATACAAGCAGTGCATGTATTGGCCCTTCTTTGTGCTCATGCTCCAAATTCAGGGCCTTGGGTCCACTGATATGTGCCTCTGTACTTTCTCCCTAAGAGAGAAAAGGAAATAAAGGGAAAATCTCAGAAGAAGAGAAATGTTTATGGGGAAAAGGACCCTCCTAGAGAATCTAGGGCATACGCTTATGTTCAAATTCAATTTGGAGAGATAAAAAAAAATTCGTACACATTCCTTTTTACTGTGAAAAACACCATTCCAAAATTCAGAACAACAAAAATCTCGATTTGCTATTTATTTAAAATGCTTAGTGCTTAAAACATAAATGTCAAACCATAGAAAAGTTTTAAACTATGAGTCTTATAAACTAACTTCCAACTCCTGGTTCCACTTTCTTTTAAACAATTTACATTTTTTTCAAGATGGATATCAGAAGATATGCTTAAAATATTCTAAAAACATTCAAATATCTAAATATTAATAAGAAACTATCTATAAAATTATGCTAAAATATGCTTATGCTTTAGCTTCCTGATTTATACATTTAAATAGTACCTCTTGAGTCAACAATATTAGGTTAGCTATTTAATAAAATCACACTTGGTTTCACCAAACATTATATGGATAAATGTATACAATTGCTTTTATGTTCAAGGTTTCTAAAATTTACCTTCTGTTATTTATCTATAACCATATTCTCTGTGTTTTATCCATAGGTTGATTATACAAACTGACCAATAATAGCATTTATCATATGGCATACAATACTGCAGAATCAAGTTATATGGGGGAAAAATGGATACAAGTAACCTTTAGCTGCTAAATATGTGCCAAAGGGAAAATATTCTCAGCATCAAGGTCAAATTAATTTTCTTTTCAGATACTCAATGAATTGCTGAAAACATTGTCACGTGACTGTGCTTGTTCCTCCATCTTGAACCATAAATCCAGTTATATATAATTTTAAATGAGAATTAAAAATAATCATACTCAAATCCATAAATTATGTACAAATACAGTATTATTTATGTTCAACTTTCAATAGATTTATTAATCCTAAGAAAAATTGTTAATGAAAGTGAGATCATAGCTTCAGGAAGGTTACCTTGGTAACAGTTTGGCTTGGTTTCCATGGTTACAAAGAGTACAGCTGAGAGGCTCAAAGAATCACAATTTCCTTTGATTGGTAGAGTCTCAAAAATGATGATTTGGAAAGTGACAAGGGATTAAAAAAAAAAAAGAAAAGGTTTCCCTCATGAGGAAAGAGACATTAGTGTCATAATAGCACACTGATGCTCAGACACAAGACAGGCCTTTGAAATTTAATGAAATCTCCCTTCGCCTCTTCATAAAAAAATTGGACAGACTATCTCAATTTATAACAGCATGAATCTGCAAACCCAAATTCCTGCTCCTGATTAACTGGTCAAAATATGTTAGATGGTTTATGAAGAACTTTTGAAAAATTAGTTTAAAAATTTACTAATTGACTTAAAAATGTAAATGATTCAAAAGACTAAAATAAATATTTTTGATTTCTCTTATTGTTTTCTGGGTTTGAGTAGGAAAAAATAATATGGTGTAATAGAAGTATCGTGAGTGATAAGGGCATTAAGAAATCAGAGTCAGGGATATCTCTGTAGCTAGTTGCATGTACTTAAGCATATCATTTTATTTGCATTTATCAGTACTTACTATCAAAATTAACACAGAAACTGAAAACTATCTAAGCTACTCGTTGGAAAAATACTATAATACATGATTTTAAGATCTCTTTCTGTGCCTTGAGTCCTTTGATTTTAAAATATTTCCTCCCAGTTGAAAAGCACACTGAAGAGATGTGTGGGCAGGCTAGGAAAAATGTGGACAAAAGCTCTAGACACTTAGCCCCTCCCTACTGTGTCAGAGCCTCATAAGAAGAAGAAAAAATGTCTAAGACTCTTCATTTAGATTTTCCCAGCAGGAAGGATGTTTAAAGGAAAGACAGAATGAACAATCTTTCCCAGAGTTAATTGTCTCCAGCCGGAAGGCAAAGCAGTCAAAGACAAAGAACTTAAAAAGCAAGGCAGATCCACTGAGAGAGGAACGAAGCCCATAGAAATGGATGCACTAAAGGCCATGGGTCTAGACACCTTGACTGCGGTCTCCTAGTCCCCTTTACCAGGCAATTCCCCAACCCCTCAAACTCTAACCCCCCAGTTTGTAGACTAGTCATTCTGGAAATTCTGTGGGCAAAAGCAACAGTTTCCAATTGTGTTTCTGTTCCCCTGCTTGGTGAGAATGTGGAAATGGCAGCTGGAAGAAGTGACAAAAGAACTACCCAGCCAAACCTTGCCAGAAGCAGAGGAGGGCTCCAGGATCCCACTTGACTTTGGATACAAGGGTATCCACCAAACAGAAGCAGGATACACAGCCAACTTAGGACATTGAAATGGATATAAAATCTTTCACAACAAATGGAAAAAGGAGTACAGAGATCAAATCTTGCAAATAAGATAACACAGAGTCCAGGTTGAATTCTACTCTTGATTTTCATGGTCTTGGGCTACATAATAGTAATAGATTGTCAAAAAACAAGATGTTAAACTGGAGCTCTGTGAATTATATATCAGTCCAGAAAAGAAAATCATGGAGGATTTATCCACACTACCTCAAATAGATTAGAAGATCCTGGCAGAGCTGGATGAAAGATAAAACATTTTAATACTGCAGAGATGCTATTAGAAGGAAAAAGGAAGGGAAGAATGAGAGAAGAGAGAATGAAAGAAAGGGAAGAAGGAAAAAAAGAATTTGGCTGAAAGGGAAGTTGGATGAAATGATGGCATACAAAAGTGAAGTAAAAAATTAACTCCCGAAGGAAAAATTACCTAAGAAAATAAATAAAAATTTCTTACTGTTCCTTGACAAAAAATAATATAAAGAAAACACAAACCCAAAATACTAAGTTTACAGTGTTAAAATAGCTGCATAAAATGCAAATGCAGAACTAAGGACCAAGTTGAAGGGGCAAAAATAGCATTACAGAACTAAGAAATAATCTGAAAATAACAGGTACTTCCAGTAACTAGATTATACTAGATAATATAGGTAAAATGCATAACATAAAAGATAATATAGGAAACTCTTGAGATAATAATGTGAATGCAGATGAGCAAAGTTATGAAAGCACTTAGGAAAAAAAATAGTAGATACAGAGCAGGTAATAACAATGAAACCTAGGATAACCCTTGAAGTAGAGAGCACAACTAAAGGAACAGAGAAAAATACTTTTAAGAGAAAAATTCTTTTAAAAGAAAATTTTTCTTATATAAGAATAAATGGATGCATGGATCAAAAGATTATGTGTTTCTTTTTCTTTCTTTCTTTCTCTCTTTTTTTTTTTTTTGGCCACACCACGTGGCTTGCGGGATCTTAGTTCCCCCACCCAGGCCTTCAGCAGTGAAAGCGTGGAGTCCTAACCACTGGACTGCCAGGGAATT
This sequence comes from Delphinus delphis, assembly GCF_949987515.2. Taxonomy (NCBI): domain Eukaryota; kingdom Metazoa; phylum Chordata; class Mammalia; order Artiodactyla; family Delphinidae; genus Delphinus; species Delphinus delphis. Next base: position 122,726,421 of record NC_082686.1, on the reverse strand, counting down.
CCCAAGATTATGTGTTTCTAAAAGAAACGGTGGCGCAGTGGTTAAGAGTCCACCTGCTAATGCAGGGGACACGGGTTCAATCCCTGGTCCAGGAAGATCCCACATGCCGCGGAGCCACTAAGCCCGCACACAACAACTATTGAAGCCCGCGTGCCTAGAGCCCATGCTCCGCAACAAGAGAAGCCACCGAAATGAGAGAAGCCTGCGCACTGCCACGAAGAGTAGCCCCCACTTGCCTCAACTAGAAAAAAAAAAAAGTACTAAAAAAAAAGGGTTACAATACAATTAGCTTCTAACATGGTAGTCAACTTCTTGAACTTCAAGGCTAAAGAAAGTATTCTTCATTCATCTAGGTAAGGAAAGTAAGTCACTTATAAAGTGGGAAATGTCGTTGTCCTCAGACCACCACATAAATATTGAAAAAGCCATAGGAGCAGAGTCTACAAAGTTCAAAGAGGAAATCAAGTATAATCCAGGAATGTTATACACAGCCAATCTGTCAAGCAAATGTAAAGACAACAGAAAGAAATTTTCAGATATGCATGGTTTCAGGAAACACAAGCCCACAAGCCCTTTTTGAAAACACAACATCATGACAAACGTAGCCCTAAATAATATACTGATCTTGTGGTAAAGAGCTAATGTTAAACATTGAAAACTTTATGTATAGAACTAAGAGCAAACATTAAGATATGGTATAGAAGATAACTTTAGACTTTATTACATACATGTGATCAATATATAAGTTTAGGCTTTATTGAATAGAAAAAGAATCTATAAATTTCAAGCCAAGAAGCTGAAGAAAGGGGGGTTGTATAGGAATATTAAACGGGGAGATTAAGATAGACTGCATATAAAAGGTGAAATTTAGGCAAAAATGTAAATGATATGAGGGAGATTATTTGCAAATATCTTGCAAAAGAACATTCCAGATAGATGTTACTCAGCAAGGGCTTGCTGCCTTATTTGCAGGTTGATGAGCAAAGAGACAAGAGGCAAGCCTCTCAAATCTGTTGGCTGATCCAAGGTTAGGGGTAAAATTTAAGGGGCTGGGGCAATCTCAAACTTGGAAGCTGATTGGCTAATATTGAATTCGTACATATAAGTTACTCATCTGCTGGAAGCTAGATTTTCCTTAAGGAAGGACTTCTTGCTTTGTAAAGGGCTCCAGTGACAACACTTCTATTCTTTGAGTTCCATAGACTGAAGATTCTTGGCTCTGGGGTCATGCTGGAGACAGGGGTTCCTGTCCTGCACCTCCACAGTGCTGTCTCTGTAAAACAACTCAAGGTTTGATTTTTCAACAACCTATTTGAGGAGGCGAAGTCAGTTTAAGCTGATGCTATTTCATAGAGGGAATAGTTAGAGCAAGTCGTAAAGTGGAAGAATCCCAGGCATGTTCTAGGAATAGTAAGAAGGCCAGTGTGACCAAAATAGACTAAGGGGAAGAGTAGCAGAAGATGGGATAATAGAGACCAGATACTATAGGATCCGTTGAGCTCATTCCAAAGTTTCAGGAGCAGGATGATATGATCTAACTTACATTTTCAAAGAGTCGTTCTTGCTGTTGCATTTGAGAATTAACTGCAGGGGGCAAGGGTAGGAACAGGGAGTCTATTCCCGAGACTACTGCAATAATCCAGGCATGGAATTATCATGGCTGGGCTAAGATGGAAACAGTGAAAGTAATAAGAACTGGTGGGATTATTGATGTAGTTTGAAGAAAGAGCCAAAGAACTTCCTGTGTGAAATATAAGGTGTGAGATAAAGAGAGGAATCAAGAATGACCCACAAGATTTGACCTGACTGGGAAGACAGGGTTACCAATGACTAGACGGGTAAAGCAGATTAGGAGTTCAGTTTGAACCTGCTGAGTTTGAGATGTTATTACGTAAGCAGAGAGTTCAGAACAGCAGCCTGAGCTAGAGATATATTTTGGGGTAATCAACATTTTTAAAACCATGAGACTAGACAAGATCACCAAGGAAGTGAATGTATAGGAAAAAAGGACTAAGGATTGAGCATTGGAGTATTCCAAAATAAACATTTGAAAGAAGAAATGTCTCCAGCAAAACAGACTAAGAATGATCAGTAAAAACAAACAAACAAAAAAGGGATATGCTAAAGCCTATTAAGAAAAGTGTGTCAGCAAATGAACTTATCTACAAAACAGACTCACAGACATAGAGAAGAGACATGTGGTTTCTAAGGGGGAGGCAGGTGGGGGAGGGATGGATTGGGAGTTTGGGATAAGCAGATGCAAACTATTTTATATAGGATGGATAAACAACGAGGTCCTACTGTATAGCAAAGGGAACTATATTCAGATCCTGGGATAAACCATAATGGAAAAGAATATAAAACAGAATGAATATATATGTATAACTGAGTCACTTTGCTGTACAGCAGAAATTAACACAACACTGTACATCAACCATACTTGAATAAAATTTTTTTAAAAAAGAAAAATGTGTCAGGAGGAGCACATGATCAACAGTGTCAAGTGTTGTCAGTAGATCAAGCGAAAGGAAACAAAATTGACCACTGGATTTAAGAACATGGAAATTATCATTAACCTTAACAAAAGTATAGTTTTTTTGTGGAATGGTTAAGGCAAAGGTCCATGTGGGGCAAGTGAAGAGAACACAGAAGGAGAGAAGTCAGAGGCTGCAAATACAGAAATCTCTTTTGAGGAGTCTTGTTACTAAAAGGAGCAAAAAATTGGTCTGTAGCTGACAGGACAGGGGGTCAAAAAAAGTTCAGATGGAAGTTATAACAGCAGTTTGTACACTGATGGACGTGATCCTGCAGAGAGTGAAACTTGATGTAGGAGAGAAAGGAGAGAATTGCTGGTACAATGTCCTTAAGTGTGCCTGAGAGGAGGAGATGCAGTGCACACAAGAAGTGACCAGCATGGACAAACCATGTATGGATACACTGGGGAAAGCAGGCTATGTGCTTGTATAGTTGCTGACAGGTGGATGATATGGTGGTAGGAGTTTCTGAAAGTCATGTTCAGATTGTTGTACTTTCTCAGTGAAGTAGGATGCAAAGTCATAAGCTGAGAAGAAGGATAGGATAGGAGGTGCTTGTTTAGAGAGAAGGCATGAAATTGTTGTTTAGGTTAGTGGATGAAATGGTAATCTGGCAGCATTGAGGAACCACTTGATTTTGAGGTCATGAATATAAAATTGGGACTGATATGCATTGTTTTGTGTCCTTTGTTCATGGTAAGGTACAGACCTGCAGTAAAAGTGTTGCAATTAACCAGGATTTTTTTTTTTTTTTTTTTTTTGCTGGTTGGTTGGTTTTTGCTAAATAAGTACTACAAAATAGGAAATATGTATATTCAGGGGTGTGATTATAAGAACTCTCCGTAGACCTTAGGCTGAATAAACAAGCAAATGAAGACATAAAGCGGGGGCAAATGGTAGGCAGGATGGGAGGCCTCGGTGCATCAAAAGATTGTTTCATTGAAAGTATCAGAGAGAGCAGGCCAGAAATAGAGGAAGGAAATAGAGGATAAGATACATGAATTTAATATGATGGAAGGACTGCATTCACTAGTCACCAAAAATATCTAAGATACACCTATAAAGAGGATATCTTTTTAAAATGTAGGCTGCGGTTGAATAGGAAACAAAACCATCAGAGGAAAGTAAAAGGGCAGGCACTGTTGGGATCATTTATGTATATATTGTATTTTCCAAGTGTCAAGATAAAAGTAGTATTGAAACAGGTGACAGAGAGTCAGGGTCTAAAATCACTGAGAAGCGGAAAGCAATGTCAGCAGATACCAACAAGAGAGTAAACTTGTTCTGTTCCTCTTTTTTTAATAAACATTTTTACCACTGTCTCTTCAGGTTAATCTGTGTACATCTAGTTCATTATTCCTAATAGCTGGTTGCTATTCCACAGTGAGTATCCACCACACTTTGTTTATTCATTGTCCCAGTTACGGACAATCTAAGCTGCTTACAAATCTTCACCACCACTAGCTATCATGAGTTTCCCTTATGGTCCCAACAGAAGAATTTCACTGAGATATCTGCCCTCGGTATATACCCAACTACTACCAGATTACTCTCTAGAGTGGAAACACCTATCCACACATCACACCAGTTAAAAATTAGAATGTTGCCATGACTTAAGGATCTACTTGTAGGTCTCTCCCTTTCATATATCTTCCTTATCTCTCTAAAGGTAACTAACAATCTGATATTCACTTTATTTTTCTAAAAATGTATACTTTTAGTTTTTATGTATGCATTTGGTTTATAGCCCATTTCAAACTTTACAGAAATGGAATCACTCTATACAAGAACTTTTTTTTTTTTTTTTTTTTTTTTTGCGGTACGCGGGCCTCTCACTGTTGTGGCCTCTCCCGTTGCAGAGCACAGGCTCCGGACGCACAGGCTCAGCGGCCATGGCTCATGGGCCCAGCCGCTCCACGGCATGTGGGATCCTCCCAGACCGGGGCACGAACCCGTGTCCCCTGCATCAGCAGGCGAACTCTCAACCACTGCGCCACCAGGGAAGCCCTATACAAGCACTTTTTGATGACTCACTTCTTTTGTTCAATATCATGATTGTAAGAAATAACCATATTGCATGCGTGTAGCTGTAGTTTATTCATCTTCATTTATGTGGAGTATTCATTATATAAGTATGCAACTATTTGTCACATTTTTTGTGAATGGAAATTTTGGTTGTGTTGGAGAAGGTAATCAAGTAACTGAGAGGATATGGCCACCAATTGACCCTCAAGCTGGACCCAGGCAATCAGAGGCTCCTCAGTCCCTCCCCTGTCCTTGGAATGTGTGTTCTTCTTGCCTTCCCTAAGCTAGAAGTTGCCCCATGGACACAGCCTTGAGATACAAGGTGTTGTTGAGAACATCTGGACAGTATACATGACTGAATCCAGTTCAAAGCCTTATATAAGTTTTAAGACTCTAGTGAGCAGTTGTGGAGATCTATTCATTTTGCAGACACCCAAGCAAGCTGCCTAAGTTCCCTTGCTTATTAAAACTACCACCTACCAATCTGGAGTGGTCTGCCTCTTTCTTTGGTCTCTCTTTGTCCTCCATGTACAAGGGCCAGGTTGCAAACCAACAGGTTGCTTCCCATTGGGGGTTATAATGATCAATGCTTCTAACGAGTAGTCTTCCATATTTCTCATGTGGGAGATGTGCAAGGGTTTCTTTGTATATACCTTCAAATATACAGTTGACCCTTGACCAACACAGGTTTGAACTGCCTGGGGCCACTTATACATGGATTTTTTTTTTCAATAATATACAGTCATCCCTCTGTATTTAAGAATTTCACATCCACTGATTCAACCAATGACAGATTAAAATTTCCATCTGCTGTTCATTGAATCCATGAATTCAAAACCCATGGATATGGATGGCTAACTGTATCCACTATACTACACCATGTTAAAAAAAGGGACATGAGCATCTGTGGATTTTGGTTTACCTGGGGCCTCCTGGAACCAATCCCCTCTGATACCAAAGGATGACTGTACTAAATAATGCCAAACTGTTTTCTACATCATTGTGGCCATACACACACTCACCAGCAGTGCATAAGAGCTAACATGCTCCATGTCCTGTCAACACTTAGTATTGTCAGTACTTTTAACTTCTGCCATTTTAGTAAGTGTGTCATGGTATCTTATTTAATTTTTCTCTGTTTACTACAGAAGCTGAGCACAGTACAGGTCTGTTTGTATAAGGTTTCATATGTTTAGAAATTCTTTATATTCCCATATTTTAAGTATAAGAATTTTTTTAACCTAAAAATATACACATAAAAGTTAACAGTAATGATTTGGGGAGGAAAGGAACTGGTATCAGGGGAGAAGATAATCTTTTACTTTTCATTTATCATTTTCAGTATAATTTCAATTTGTTTGCCCTATCAATATGTTACTTTTATTTAAAAACTATAAATTACAAATTGAAGTTCAAAATTATCTTAAAGCACATATGTATTTAAACAAATACATAAGCTTAACACACAATTTTTAATCTGTCACCAGCCAAGCCGTTTTCTGGATAAATATGCTAGAATTTCCATGTCCAGTACAGTAGCCACTATCCACATGTGGTTACTGAGCACTTGAAAACTGACTAATGCCACATGTTGAAATTATATGTTTGAAATAGTTGGTGAAATAAATCATTTAATTTCACCTGTTTCTTGTAAGTTTTTTTAATTATTTTTTTAAAAGTATTTATTTATTTATTTTTTGGCTGTGTTGGGTCTTCATTGCTGTGTGCAGGCTTTCTCCAGTTGCGGTGAGTGGGGGCTACTCTTTGTTGATGTGCATGGGTTTCTCATTGCGGTGGCTTCTCCTGTTGCAGAGCACAGGCTCTAGGCATGCAGGCTTCATAGTTGTGGCATGCGGGCTCAGTAGCTGTAGCTTGCGGGCTCTAGAGCGCAGGCTCAGCAGTTGTGGTGCATGGGCTTAGTTGCTCCGCGGCATATGGGATCTTCCCAGACTGGGGATTGAACCCGTGTCCCCTGCACTGTCAGGTGGATTCTTAACCACTGCACCACCAGGCAAGTCCCTCTTTTAAGTTTTTAATGTGGCTCCTAGAAAACTTTAAGTTACATATGTGGCTCAAAATATATCTCTATTGACAACATTGCACTCGAATCTATTTAGTAACTAGAGAAAAACATGACTAAGGATATTGCCAAAGAAAAAATACAACTATGCAAAACATAAATACACTTCGCTTTAAGCCAGCCCAGAATTATTTCTAGTTATGCCAAAAACACAAAGCATACTTGGATACATCTTATTCAAATCACAACTGACTACAATTTGAGGTCAGGTGCAAGATTATAATTCTCATCAATTTTTACAGTTCATACATTTGCCTGTAGACAAAACACGGAAAGAAGTCCCAAATCACAAACAATGCTTTTGGTAACATCTACTCCCTCATTCTTGGAGCTAACATTTCATGAATGCCTATAATGGGTCAGGACCTGCATTAGACAACAACAAGAAAAAGGATGTTCACTAATAAACACAGGCCTTCCTTTTCCAACCCCATTCAGTGAAGCCACATTGTCCATGGCTTATAGGACACATCCCACACTTTTAGCCACCACTTCGCAAAGCATGCATTTAAATGCAGTAACATTTTCAGGATGATCTAGCCTATAAATAGCACCAGAAGAAAACACTAGATATGCACCGTTAAGCATAAATTAACTCTAATGTATGTTGTCTATGCACTTAATGTATATTTGTTATAATAATTATCTCAATTTCTTGGGAACTTTGCTCTTGGGGGGATCCAAGCTTGGGGAAGCTTATTTTCGAGGCTGGAAATGTGAAGGGAATGTATTGCAGAAAACAATTGGTGTCCTCTGGCTGGCACTGAGCTGCAGCTGCACCGGCTGTGTGCGATATGGCTGCTGTCAATGAAGGCAATTGCATGCAGAGCACTGCTGGGGTGTCGGCTGCAGCCACGGAAGGGCTTGTTGCAGTATTTTGGTGATGTCTGAAGATGCAGGCAAATGTTGGGAGGACAAAGCAACCACACTGAGCAAGGCACAAGAACCCAGGCACAAGGTAAGTATATTTAAAATAATGGTAGAAATAAAGAGATTTTCAAAATGGTAAAGCAGTTCTTGATGGGGGGCACTGGGGTTTCTGATGATTTTAAATGTCTTCTTAATTCTCCCCATCAGTCTACTTGGTAGCTCCAATTCCCTTCTGTTCTCTTTCTCTCTCTCCTTCTCCTTCTCCTCCTGTCTCTCTCAGAGACACAAACATACACCCTGAAGGACATCTAAATAAATAATTATTGATATGTTATATGTCTGTACAGTTTTCTGCTTGCAATGCTCTTCTTCTAGTACTATAGCTTGCAATGAGCCAGAACCTCTCAGAAGATTCCCACTACTTTTAGACTCTTTAAAGGAAAAATGCCGTTATGAACTGTTAAAAGTTTACATTATGCATAAAAGGTCAGAAAAATGCCAGAAGACAAAGTACAGTAAAGACAGACTACTTCAAAGAACTCCATTCAGCTTAACTTCATCTTACCTGAAGAAAACGTACAAGGCAGAAAATTTTAAAAAGAACTTCTATGGACAATCTAAACTTTTGCTTCTGCCTTGGGCTTTACAATCTACTGATTATGCGATACCCTTTGTCCCAGGGAGTCTGTGCACAGGACTCTAAATTAAGAGTCTTTTTTTATGTCATCTTGGTGAGTGGGGACCCCTCTAGATATATTTGTTCCAGAACCAGCTTCTCCTAGTTTCAGACAGATTCTTCTCTGTATCTAGGATTCCTTTCCATTTTTTTTCTAGTCCTTTAAATCAATCTCTTTTTAAGTAGGCAGAAAGAGAGAATGCAAGAAATCTATCCCTCATTAGCAACCAAGAAGCATGATCCAGTATACTGTTCTTTCATTATTTAAGAAATAATATCTTAATAGTTACTATTGTTCTGTTTTAAAGTAACAGAGGAAAGGAAAATTAGACATGTACATGTGAAACAAAGAATTGCTCATTTGAATGATACATTACTGATTCTGATTAGCTTTGTTTTTCAGAGAGAGTATGAGTTGTATCATTTTATTTTCAGGAGGTGGTAACTGACTCTTACTTTTAAAAAACAAAAGGAGTATTGCGTCTCTATGCTGTGATCCTCCACTAGAGCGGAGGTCATATCATTACAGTCTGTAGACTCCATATGATATGCCCACAGTAAAAAGTTAATAAATAATTATTGAAAGAATGAATGAAGCATTGTATCAAAAGGGCAGGTCTGAATAAGATAGCAAAGAAAAGCACTTTGATAGGAGGTTTGCAACATGTGGACAGATGGCTGCTGAAATAGGAGTTGTACTTTCCCAGGGAAGACACATCCAAGTTCGCATTAAAAGATTGGATATCTTGGACTTCCCTGGTGGCGCAGTGGTTGAGAGTCCGCCTGCCGATGCAAAGGACACGGGTTCGTGCCCCGGTCCAGGAAGATCCCATATGCTGCGGAGCGGCTAGGTCCGTGAGCCATGGCCGCTGAGCCTGCGCGTCCCAAGCCTGTGCTCCGCAACGGCAGAGGCCACAACAGTGAGAGGCCCGCGTACCGCAAAAAAAAAAAAAAAAAAAAAAGATTGGATATCTTACATCCACAGTGTAGTTGCAAATCAAATAACTCTGGAAAAAACATTTATACTAATGATATTTCTTCCCATGATTGTGTTAACTAATTAATTAATTAGTACCCACCCTGAATTGTTTCACAATGAATTTTAGTATGGGAAATTATATATCCAGAGATAAGATTTATGCATAGGAATGCATGCCTTAAGTGCTGCAAGTTTGCTAGAAGTGGATTCACGTTTTAGCAGATCCGACCATGAGCCTCACTGAATGAAAGGAGTTATGTTATCACTAAATTGCAGTCCATTACCATACCATTCCTCACCTGTAGCAGTTACTTGTATGATAAGCTGTTCGTAAAATTTGCTATTAATTATTCTTGCATGATATAGTATGATAGGAACAACTGAAAATATAAATACATGCAATCATGTTTACATATATCAGATTATAATGTAATTAAGACTTCTAGATGGTGCCTTCTCATAAATTAATACTTAGGAGTCCACTAGATATTCCCCACTATGGTGACCAAGCCAGTGTTGAAAGGGATATGTGGAAATGGAAATTCTTATCCCTTACTGTTGGGAATGTAAATTGGTACAAGACCACTGAAGATCAATTCAGTGATACCTAGTAAAGATGAAGATCTTCATATCCCATAAGCCAACATTTTTATTTCTGGATATATATCTTCCAAAGGACTGCTATACATGTGCATAAGAACCATTGCCTTACATAATGGAAACAACTAAACATCCATTAAAATGGCAATGAGCAAAAATTGTATTCATTATACTCATAAAATGTAATAACATGCAGTGGCTGAAAACAATGTAATGCTATGCATTATCATAAATTTTAAAAAACATAATTTTAAGTGACTAAAATGTGTTTGAGTTATACCTAAAATAATATTTATATAAATCAAGAAAAACAAGTAATTCTCTCACTTCATGTATATGTATATTTAGTTATATATTTACATATATATGTTTATGTATGTATGTATGTATATAATTTCCAGGAACACATACTTTTATAGTAAAACCAGAGGCAGAATAACTATTAAGCTGATGAAACAGCCTAAAAGTCAGTTCCTACTAGTCCTGGTCCTTGGTCCTGCCCCAGACCTGTAGGCTTACATCTTAACGCACTCCATACTCTTTCCGCAAAGGATGTCATCGGGAGCATATTGCTGATTTTGTTTCGTTTCGTTGTATAACAGGTAGCACTTATTTGTCACTATATAGGCTTAAATAAATAGGCAATCTCTCCCTTTGTACTGAGAGAAACTATTTTGGTGAGATTTTTCAATCACGAAAATTTAAGTCAAACATCTCACAACTAAATAATTAAATAATGGGGAAGTTCTGAACAGTGATGTAACATTGAATGGATGGACCTTCTGAAATAGCTTTGACAGGTCCTGGGAAAAGGCCATGGGCAGGCATGATTGTGTCAAGATTATGATGGAATTTTTTTTCATTTCCTTTTGGCTGAAACTGAAGATGGAGGATATAGAGTCTTTTCTTTCAGCGGGGGGACAAGGACAGGCAAGGCAGGACATCCTGAGTAGATGAGCACGCCCAAACAACAGAGCAGCAGAGCTGAGGCTCATGACAGAGAGACCGGTAGGGAGTTTCCTGGGAAGGGGCAGGCCCACTGACACTAGATTTCCTGATATTCATTTTCGCGTCTCCTTTTGTGTACTTCAATCCCACCATGTTATCATCAAGCCCTGGGTCATGTCTGTTGGACATGCCCAACTTGTACTGTCTATATTTCATGGAATCAAGGGAGCAGACTGAAATACTGTAGCCTGCTGGCAAAATAAAACTGAAGCTGCTTGAAAAAGCCCAGGGCTTCATAGCACAGGGGTAGGAGGATTGTGTGACCATTTGGAGTATTGAGAGTGGTCCCGGTTCTTCCATAGAGGCGGCAGGTGTTAGGGGAGTTGGAATGAGAGCACTGTGAAGGTGAATGGCAGCAGGAAAGCAGCAGGATGGGGGTTGAGGGCAACTTGTGGAGCACCATCTCCTGTCTGTGGGAACACTCAGTGACAGGACACTTGAACCTCTGGGAGGTCCCTTAAGGAGGGTTTGCAAGCCTCTCCTTGAGAAAGGCTGGGAAACCGAAAGGAATGGAGGGAAGGGGAGACCTCAGGTTGGTATCTGCTGGGCCTTTTTTAAAAAGAAAAAAGGACGTTGGTGCTGTCTTTGGCAGGACAGAGGAAGGAAGTATAAAGGAAGAAATAGGCAGTACCTACACATCATCAAGTTAGATGGCCTGGAAAGTCTTTGTTGTAGGTCAAATATTGAAAGATTCAGTGAGTCAAATGGCCATGTCCAAACGCATAGATGGTTGGCCTTCTATAGGCCAAAACATATGTTTAATTCACTTAGGTTTCTATATTTTGTTTCAAAATTGGTGCTCTGTTGAAAGTCAAAATTAACTGGTCTGTTATGACCATAATTTAAAATACCATGCTTTTTAAATTAATTTTTATTGGAGTATGGTTGCTTTACCATGTTGTGTTAGCCTCCACTGCACAACAAAATGAATTAGCCATACACATATCCCCTCCCTTTTGGACTTCCCTCCCATTTAGGTTACCACAGTGCATTAGGTAGAGTTCCCTGTGCTCTACAGTATAAAATACCATGTTTGATAGTGCTAATAACAACTTGGTTTCTTTGGATCAAAGTTTTTCCAGATGCCTGTGGCAAACATTAAGAAATTTAGGAAACATATAATTTAATTTAAAAATACTAATCATATTTATACACAGTTTCTGCAAAATGATAACTCAAATAATGGCAGCTCATTTTAACCTCGAACATTTCAAAACAACAACAAAAAGAAACATCTCTTTGCCACATAAGAAGAACCCAGACTTTTGGCTGTCTACAGCCTGTGAGCTGACTTCATCATTTTTCATCACTATCCATGCCTTCTCAGGCCACTTAACTAGTTTTAGAAGCAGACAGTGTCGCTGATAATGTAGTATATCCTACAAGTTCAACCTTTGCAAATCATGCCATCCAGGGCAACTGACTTGGTGAGCAAAATCTCCATGGTCGTTTAGAAATATGAACTGTCTAGTCAAGTTTACAGTGCTTTTTTGTTTCCCCTCAGTGTGCAATGCAGTTAAATATTACGTGTATGTTTCATTTAACTCTATGAGATTATTGAAGGTTTCTATTTTCAAATTCCTGATTAATCAAATTCAACTAAAAATAAATATTCATTTATGTATGTAAAAAGTAGGAAATAATCCTTTTCTTGTTACGGGGAGAGGAAAGTGGGGAGAAATCCAGAGTAAACATAAAAATATTGCCGTTCAAACATTTTCAAAATTTAAAAAAAATTATTTATAACTGTCAGAAACTTACATGTGATAAGAATGTTTTATCACAGACTCTGGTACAGGAGATTTCTAGAAATTAGAAAAGTAGAATATTTCTATTATAGTAGTGAGGGCAAAAATATATATTCCAAGAAGTAATTTTTAAACACTAAGTGGAAATAAGGCCCATAAAAATGAATGTTGTATGTTGTATATTTTCCTTCCTGGTTTTTATTATTTTGAAATTGGTCCTTCAGCCACCAAGTGGGATGATGGTTTCTGAATAGTGTTTACTTTTGATGATAGCTTTGTCTCCCCCTGTTGTTCAAAATGATAAAATACAGCACTCTGGAAACAGCAAGGCTCTCCGTTCCTCCGGTATTTGTAAGCTGACAAGAAGTATACAGATACCCTCTGAAGTTTTATGCCTGCTGTGTTTCTCTCTTTGCTGCAAGAGGAGCCTTTTCTTTTAACCTGCATGCCTTTGAAGAACTGACTCAGCATATTCATGGCCTCTAAAGGTAAGAGTAAATATAGGCAGCTAATAAATTTTTCCTTATATTATGACTGAAAACACACAGTTCTAAGGGTGTTACAATCGGTGAGATTGATACTTTAAAACCTGTCATTTAGTGCTTTTCAACGTTGGAATTTTTAACTTTGAACTCCAAGGAGCATGTTGCATTACATTTTTTAAAAAACACTCTATCTGATAGAATGTAAAAGTTAAGATGCAAACAGTGTTTTTGTTATCATAAATATAAACCTAGTGACTTGATGTGAAAAGCTGCAGAATAAAATTTAGAATGGGAATATTTAATGCCAAACACAAAGACAAGTTGATATTCCCAGTTTCAAGGGATTTGTAGAAAACTTTTCACACATAAGTTAAAAAGTGTTAAAGTACAGTTCAATATTTTAAAATTTCCCATTTGTTGTTTAAAATATGAGATACAGCCATTTATTATAGAGAATTAAACATGTGTTTTCAGGAAATCCTAGTAAATTTAATGGACTAGAAGTAAAGATTTCTGAACTATGAAGCAAAAATCTTTCAAAATTTCTTTGATGGTAAATTATATCTAAAAAGCAAACAGAAACTAAGCAAGCAGATTAAAGACTTTGGGAGGGGGAACTGGTAAGTTTTCCTCAAATCCCTAAAACTGCAAATATCATTAATGTTGTCTCACTTAAAGAACTTCTCAGAAGACAAGGGATGTGCTTGTTTTAGGTAATGGGTTGCAATCTCACAAAAAATATTTGTGAAATGATATAAAAATGAAATTATAATGTGTTTTCATTCCATTGTCAGAAGAAACCATTAAACTCTAGGCTATAATGAAAGTGAAGAATTATGATTAGTATAATTGGTGGAAACCTTTTAACCTAATTACAAATAGGATAATAGAATTCACAATTTAAAATATCCTAAATTAAATTAATGATCCATTCAGAGAAACATGTATGCTTATTTGCTTCCTTTATCAAAATAGACTTTGGATGATATTTAATTTGGAACAAAGGAAGTAATCTTTTCACTTTTTGTCAACATGTAGCATACACCAGTCCCTGAGTATCACTGGGAAAGCTCAAACAAATTGTAAAATATAGACGTGAAACATCAAAATTATGAATTTTAATACATGTGTACTTCATTTTTATATTTGAAGACAGACAAAAAAAATCTTGACAAGTTCTTTCTTTCATTTAAGACTGACACTAAGACTTAGTCCAAAACACTTCATCACTTTATCAAGTAAGAGTTACAGCAACAACTGCAGCCTGTAAGGTAAAGAGTTGCAGAGTATGTGAAATATTTATAAGCTAGTTATACATTTTTAAAAGAGTAGATAGAAATTCAAAGCCAGATAGAAATTCAAAGGAGTTCCTTCTTCATTTGGTGGTCTGAGTCTCTGAAGAAACTTGTGACTAGAAAGCAATATTATGATCAAAATATGATTAATCTACCAAAAAAGCAGTGATGTTCAGTAATGATAGGGGCTCAAGAGCAAACTTAGAGGCAAAACTTACGGTAGAAAACTAACACTCTTGCTCCATCTCACTCAAAATATTTAACAGATGAAGTGGGTAAAACATCTGTGAGAGACCCTATACTACTTAAAAGAAGTGAAAAATGAAGTTTCCTTTTGAATTAGAAATCTGGTTTTAGGGGGCAAGTTGGTTTAACATCATTATTTACCTAAAATATTTTTGTGGAGTTTTATTCAAATATATTTAAAGACATTATTTATAATGTCGTGATGTTTTCTGGCCCATGAAACTGTATTGGCAATTAGCATTTTTCCAGGGAATACAGGCTAATTAGACATTTCACACATTTTGTAGGAAGGTCAATCAGCACCACTAAATCAAAGGACAGTCTGGATACTGGATGCCATTAGAACTGAGGAAATATTTGTGTGGTCTGGAGTCCCCTGGTTTAGTATAAATAAACACAATTTAAGAACAGCTTGGTCTCAGACTTTAAGTTTGAGAAAAACAGGAGTTTCCAGGATGATCTAAACTGAACAGAAGCTTCAGTTTAGGTCTTCAGAGGCTGTGCTGCTCCAACGTGAGCTGAAATCCCAGAAGAGAAAGCAAGTGATCTCAGAATGGTGATCCCAGCAGTCTCTAACTGAGCCTCTACTCCCCAGTAAAGACTTTGGACATGATCTGCTCTGGGCCCCAGTGCATTAACATCTCTTAATGCCATGACATCTAAGGACCTAAAGACCTGGGTCAGAAATGTAGAGACACTTGCCAGACATTCAAGAATCTACCACGTTCTGTCACAGCAAAAGAGTTTACAAGATAAAATTGGAGTAATTTGCTAATCTTTTCAACAATAAAATTGGCTATGAGAGAGAATCTAATAGTCTTCTATCAGCTATTATTAGAAATTAATCCCTACACATTTTTTTTAATTGAAGGATAACATGTGTACAGTTAAGTGCATAAAGGCACCAAACTTAAGCTCCATGATTTTAAAAATCAGGATGCACTTGTGTAACCACCACCAAGATCAAGATACAGAACATTTCTGGCACCTCATAAAGTTCCCTTTCTGGTCAATAGCCATGTACCTCCACTCCCAAGATGAAGCACTGTTCTGAATGTTATCATTATGAACTAGTTTTCCCCAGATCACAATTTTGTCTCTGCTTCTCTGAAAGTCAATGACAACAGTGTTTTTGGCACTAATGCCAAAGAAAGGATGTTTGTTGCCTTTTATTATTTTCTAGCTGTTATTGCGGTAGGGGCCATTTGCTCCTCTCCCAGATTTTACATGGTGTTATCTAGTCTTCCTCTCCGTTTACTCAGTTAGTAGCTCTCGAGAAGGGCTAAGAGCAAGAGGAATTCTAAAGTCTATATCCTTTGTGTCTGCCCCAAATCTGAGAGAAGTTCAGGATGGGGGCCTTTGGGGAAGCAAATTGTTATAATATTATCAGGGTGGAGCTCTCTTTTCATGGGGCCAAATGACAGGTTTGCTTCCATTCATTCCTACCCCTAAAGCGTGTCCAAATTCTAAATGTCACAGACCAGTATAATCTTAGAAATCCATATTGGTCTCTTCCCACAACCTTATTGTTAAATGAATAAATGAATCATTTGGCAATTAATGTCCCTCATTAACACTAAATGTACACATGACTTTAATGAGCCAATTGTTACTAGAAACAGTTTATGTCAGTGTCCAAAGGACCACTCCTTAGGTGCCTGTGTTCCTTCACCAGGTTTGCTTGGGCTTTTTTAATCCCTCTCAGATGCTCACCCAGGCTGTGCTTGAGAAGCAATGAATGAAGAGGAATTTATAATCTCCAAAGGAAAATCAGTCCTTTCTTCAGATTTATTTTGTAGAGGTTTAAAAGATTCAGAAGAATACCTCCTCCCCCTTCACACACACACATTACATGGACCTGGGTATCAGTGCTGAAGAGAGACCATTCTCATCTACTGTGAATTATATAGCTGTCACTCCAATCTTAGTATATGTACAATGAGTGCTTATCCAAATCTTTGTGCATCTGTTATAAATTTCTTCCTCATATTAATCCAGAGCCAGTTTCCTTGTCCTTCCCATTCATCATTTTTGTTTGTTTGTTTTTTTACGGTACGCGGGCCTCTCACTGCTGTGGCCTCTCCCGCTGCGGAGCACAGGCTCCGGACACACAGGCTCAGCGGCCATGGCTCACGGGCCCAGCCGCTCCGCGGCATGTGGGATCTTCCCGGACCAGGGCACAAACCCATGTCCCCTGCATCGGCAGGCAGACTCTCAACCACTGCGCCACCAGGGAAGCCCCATAGGTTTTTAAAATAGTCTAAATTACTTTTCTTCATAATGGCTTCTCTGATATTTGAAAACACCCGTCATGAACCTTGCTTGCTCCATACCTACACTCAAGCTAAAACAGCAAAGTGTAAAGGAAATGAATGCGCATGTGAGAACTCTGACAATTTGGCTTAATAAAGATGAGAAGTAAAAACACTGATAGTCTTTGAAAGAAATAATGGTATCTAATGAGGGAGACAGCCAAATGGCAGTCATGTGAGAAGAAAAGGGAAAAATAATAGTAGAAAGGAAATAAAGTATATTTTTAACGAAGAAGAAGAATTTTGCACGCACCACGTACATGTCTTATGCATAATATTAGGCTCCAGACTAAGGCAGTATAAATAGCAAATCTCCGAATTTCAATCGAAGAGATAATTGAAATAGTAACAATTTTACCTGGCAATAATATAATATAATATAAACAGATGATTAAAAAATCAAAGCCAAACATTTTAGAACTCTGTAATTCTTTTATCATTTGTAATTTGTGAGCTACAAAGGGATTCATACTGTCAAAATTTTTTCGGATGCTTTTATACCAAACACTGAGAAATCAAAGCTAAATTAAATATTACACTGCCCTTAAGAAGCTCATAAATTAGTTACAAATATTCCCATTTGTTCTCAAAGTATATATCGTCAGACCAGCAGCATTAGTTTACCTGGGAACTAGTTAGAACTGCAAAATTCTCAAGCTCCACACCCACTCCAACAACAGAATTAGAAAGTCTGGAGTGTGGCCCAGCAATGGGTGTTTTAATAAGCCCCCCAGCTGGTTCTGGTGCAGGCTAAAGTATAAGGGCCCTGAATTACATCTAGCCATAGCAGTATGATTGATAAAAAGAGACAAAATATCCTTGGAAATTATGAGGCACCTTCATAATATTTGAGGAAGGGAGAATATGCTTGAAAGTCATAGTTATGATTTAAAACCTATGTCTAAGGTTATCCTTTTATGAGTAGAGAACATCTAGTTTCTTTTGCCATTGATTTTCTTTTTGCAGTGTATAATCTTTTAGCTCTTTGAATAGAAGTTTCACTTGCCTTCAAAAAATATACTTTCTAAAATCATTTATTTTGCCCAAATTATCCAACTTTTCTCACAACTACCTCTGGTAGTCTTCCACAGTCCTTTATCTCTGGCTTCGGGGTCAAGTGGCGCTGACAGTGAGTAGGAAAAATGAAGGAAAGGGCACCGTAGTGAGAGGCTACTGTGGGAGATACTCTACCCTCTGAATTAAGAGGAAGCAAATATTATAAGACAAACTAAACAAAATGGCCTACATTTAAATACGGACTGGGATGGTCATTCTCTTGCAGATGCACAGAACCAAAGAAGCAGAAGTCTGCCTGGTTTTCTTCCGGGAGCTTCAGACCCAGACCACGACCTTCACATCTCACCTTCCAATCCAGGGAACCAAGTGTGGCAGCGGGGTCCCCCTCCACCAGGGAGTCTCCCTCCTGGTCTAGAATATTTAAGCCAGGTGCTTTTATCTATTTCTACTAAGTGTTTGCCCTTAAAATGAATATAAACTTGATTTCTTGCCTTTCAATCAAGGCTGAAGAACTTCAACAAATAACTTACTGAAGTGAGAAAAGCATTATAAATCATGAAATTATAAAATCTGTCTTTTATTTATTTCTGTTATTTGGGAAGAAACATTTTTCTTTTATGGTCACTTCTAATTTCCTTATTTAATTGTCAGAGGAAGAACACTAAACATTTTCGATTGAGCTGTTTAGCACACTTATCATTTTACTGCTCATTGCTCAAGGTGTCAGCACATTTGGCCTGGAGAAACTGTCTAATATGTCTAGACACCTACAGCTATTTAATTAAGGACATTGAGTACCTGTCTTAATCAAGGCACATTAATGGTATAAAACCTAGTCCCTCTCACCCAAACGTTCTGCAACCTCATTGGCAAAGACAAAAAATGATGACAAAAAATGCAAGGCTGGGTACTAGAGCCAGATAAGCACACAATTTTAATTTGCGCAGGTGTACAGAGAAGAGAAACGTTGTTAAAGGTCAAAGTACTCAGGAGAGACTTCTGCAATGAGCTGAGAGCTCAACATCTTCAACTGAATCTCAAAAAGGTGGATGGAAATCCAAGAGAAAATCAGCCTATCAAGTTAGCATTGTCTTCTGATGCTCTTGCATCTCCAGGCCAATTTGCTTGAAAGATCATATTATCATTAGGTATAGCCACTGTTCTAGTCATTGGAGGGTAAGCAATGATTCAAGCCTTATAATAAATCAATCAAGAAATATTATCACCTGAATTCTACGGCACATAAATAGCAATTGATATTTATGTATATTATTGTTGCTTTTGTATTTATCCTACAAAAGATTAGAAATACACTTACACTAATATTGAGATGTCAGCACATCTGCTGCAATTTTCAGCTTGTTTGGCACTCTTTCAAACTATAAAGTCTATCTCCTTTATCAAAATCAAATCTCTGTGTTAATTCCCTTAAGGTGCAAGAGATTTCTGTTATGCCTGATAGGGTTTAAGCTGCACGCAGCATATGTTCCCGGGAAAATGTTTATAATTGCAGATGCCTTCTCCAGAAACCCACTGGCAGACAAATGTACTTTAGAGACTGGAGAGCTCAGGGAGATATGTAAAAGAGCTGGAAAGGCTAACCTACCATCTTCCATCTGCAGGAAGGATCAGCTGTAATAGCTGACTAGAGTTGATTAACTGCTGCAAGCTGTTTGGGAATGTTGTCAGACAAGGTTTCGCCGAGTATAAAAGTGATATACCAGTGCCAGAGGGCTGAGGTTTGATGATCACATATGGTCATCACATAGTCTTCTTCCATCCATGAATGATGACACACCCGGAGCCAGATGCTTGACATGAATACACTTTTTTCATATTTGATAGAGATATGAACCCGTTGGCTGCAGTTCTAAAATGAAGTCAATTTTCCAAACGTACACCTTTGGTAATCTTTTTCAGAAACCAAAAACATGCCACAAATTGGTGGCTATTTTACTTCAAAGGGAAAGAAAATGTATAATCTTTATACTAAAAGAACACTAATTTGCTTTAAAGTGGTGCGTATAGAAAAGGATGAATGCACATTTTGAAAGTTTAATACTACTAGTTTGTTAAGAAACATATATATAAAGAATTTTATGAGTTAACTTTTATCTAAAACCATAAGGTTAAATAAAACTATGAACATTTGAAAATAGTACATGCTTCAATAAACAAACAGGAAAATATTTAATAAAAATCCTTCTAAGTTAAAAAACTCAAAGTAAAATTTTAAAAAAATCATCTATTCTCCTTTAATCAAGACTATCCAATGACTACTACTGAAAATCATGTTTCCATTAATAATTTGAAAATAAACTCCCAAGCGGTGTGTGTGTGTGTGTGTGTGTGTGTGTGTGTGTGTATACATACATATGTACATGCACATATTTATATGTCTAGACATGTATATATATATGTTGTTCATGTAGGTTAAACTTAAGAATAAAACCAATACATTCTCTTTCCAGATGGATTAACATGTTCATAATAGTCAATAACATTATATCCTATAAGCGTCAAAGGATAACTATTTATAATTTAGTCACCTATAGCTAAGAGTAGTGAATCAAAGTCTACAAGGACACATGTAAAGATCACATTTATTTTGCTACATGTATTAAATGGAATCAATGATACCTGTAAACCTGATAAATTATACATAAGAATTGATTCTTAGTTACATATCCAAGGCTGTAATTAGGTTTCCATTCTATACCTTTCATACTTCAGGAGTCCTTTACTTGCCCTGACACCCGAATACATGACACAATCTCTTTAGACTTTCCAACAATTCCTAGTTCATCAATTAATAGCAAAAGATGAAAAGGGCTCTTTTGGACCATGGTTTATAAGTGGCCTGGGGCGATTTAAAGGAAACTACAAGAACAACCAAAACCAAGACCCTCAAATCCAGGACGTTTGCCCACAGAGGTAGATTAAGTCAAATGTTATTACAGAGGATGGGTGAGTATAAGAGTAAATAGGGAGGAAAGGTACTCAGAAGTCCCATAGCATCACTTAAGAATTGTTTCTCCCAGTTCCTAAGATTAGGTTAGTGATGTGGTACAGCAGAGTAAAGAGCACGTCAAAATCAGCGGCATTACTGCCTGGGTTCAAATCCCAGTCTAACCACTTATTGATACATGCTCTGTGACGTTGAGCAAACTACTTCCTCTCTCTGGGATTGTTTCCTCACATGTAAAATGGAATGATATCTAGCTCTCTGATGTGTGTGAGGATTAAATCAGACACTATGTCAAAAAATCTGGCACAGTGACTACCTCACGGTAGTCATTAAATAAACAACTGCTATTATTAGGTATTAGAGAGGTACAACTTCCCTTTTCAACCAATAGTCTTTAAATTTCAAGGCTGAAAACTTGATCCATGACACAAATAGTCAAAGCTCCTAAACTCAAACTTAACTTCTGTCCCCATACTCCTTCTCTATCTCTAAGTTACTCCTACATAGATCCACTGCTTAATAATCGTGCATGTCCTTTTGAAGCTTACCCCTTCTCTTTCCTCAACTCTCCATTTTCCTCAAAAGAGGAGAACAGAACTAACAATACTACACAACAAAGACCGATTCAAATTTTTTTTAAAAACTTTGTCATAGTTGTTAAAATATGTTTTAGAATATCTTAAATCATAAATTTTGGAAAAAAATATTTTTGTGAATCTTAAAATGGAGGTCACATGTACTTTTATCAATAATAAGACTTAAATAGAAGAAATGATATTAGTTTTTACCTCCACCTCAGGATATACAAGGAGAGTGAAGGAAATAAGGTAATGTTATATTTTCTGCGTTTGTGATGCCCAATCAATTCCAACTGTTAGTATCGATTACTTTCATTTAAAAGTTATCAGTGAGTATATTAATGTGAAGGGAGAATAAAGTGAAGAAAATTTTAAGGCAAGATAGAAAATGAAGCATTTAAAAAAGTAATAATCAGCATTGCACTCAGTGATTTTGCCTTAGTGAATCTTCAAGTATTGAATATCAAAATGAAAACATACACAAATAAAATTCACTCTAAGAACATATTTTAAATATTTCCTTTAAAAAGCAGTTTGTACTGTATTCTGTTTAATAAGTCACTCCTCAACTGTGGCTACTTTATCTCTGTAAATTAACTTCACTTCTAATTACATAGGCAAGTTTTAATGTGTCATGCATTTAGTGGATTAACTCTTTTCTGCTTAAATTGGTACTTTGCTGGCATCAGCAGGATTTCTGGGTTTTCTTCCCCTAGTTCAAAGGAAGATGTGAATGAGAAAATTTTAAAGAATAGCTTTTTTCAGCTTTAACAAAGACGTTTCATCGCTGTGAGGAATGAGTTACTGCATGACAGAGTGAAAGTAGAGTTATAGGGCTGAGTGGAGAGGCCATGCATGCAGGTCATTACTGTTTGGTTTCATTTTGGTTCATTTCTTTTAAAAAGAGAGAGAGAGAGAGGTTTAAAACCTTATAGGCATTCTTATTCAGATTGTTTAAAAATATTCTCAAAGATATTGTTTCCAAGAGCTACACTTTTATCTGATTACCACAGAAAAACACACAGAGCTAATCACAGTTGCTAATGTTATTCTGGGCAATTCTGCCTTGAAATTTTCAGGGTTCTTGTAATTTTTAAATTTTACTTGAATAAAAACCATGTTAACTTCTTTTTCATTATAAAATGTGAGCTGTTTTCAACCATTTCCCTCACAGAGAACATGAAAATCATCTAATTTCAGGTAGTCTAGTAAACAGGTTAATAGTAATAGCTGCAAAGGTTTTCAAAGACCTGTGATGTAATACTTTTTATTTCCTTTATGTCGTCTTTTAACAGTTAGACCTGATAATTATACACCAGCAGGTGGAGCTTCTTGGAAGTAAGTATATTATATTCTGTAATTATTAAAACTGTTGAAATGTTTTAAGTTTCAGAAGTTTCTTTACATCTAAATATTTTATAAATGATAAAGTTAAATGTTTAAGATAGATTAAAAAGAGCACTAGGCTTATTTTATAAAATAAATACTGAAAGTAAAATTATTAGTCTGATATAGATAAACATAAAAGCATAAAACTCCCCAAGTCTTTGATGATATTGTCATTAGGAATCTAATATTATTTTTAATCTTAAAGTAAT
This sequence comes from Delphinus delphis, assembly GCF_949987515.2. NCBI lineage: Eukaryota > Metazoa > Chordata > Mammalia > Artiodactyla > Delphinidae > Delphinus > Delphinus delphis. The sequence continues at coordinate 122,703,402 of NC_082686.1, read as the reverse complement.
AAAAACTATTTGGTCATTTCCATGGCTGCTAATAGTTTAAATTTTCTTAATGCTGTAATTTCAGACATGGAAATCAAGGTTGAGACTAAATAACAAAAAATCATCAAAACAAAATATGTTTTATCATAGTGTCAGAGATTCGTCAAATAGGCAAATCATGTAACAATACACAAATTTACAATGATGACTAACTGAATTCAAATTAATCAAGTATTTTTGTCCTTAACTAAGATATGTCAAAATTGTAATAGATAGCATGCAGCTGTAGATATAATAGCAGATAGAGATTTTAGACAAAATCATTACTATCAGTGTGAGTTGTCCCAGTAAATTCCATAACAGTGATAGAATTATTATCTGAGTATTTGATTCTTCTTTACAACGTTGCTTCCCTAGTTGAAAAGTGGTACTATATGTGTCCAAGTAGGTCATATATCTGTAATCAAAATTTAGTAATTGCACAACTTTGTTCTCAGAGTTTACTTCTATTTCTATGCCTAAATCCTCAAAATTTCGAGCACGGAAGTAGATTTGTCTGAATAAGATACCATATACTTAATAACTGATCACACACTCTGTTTTCTTTTAATAACACAACAATTTTTACTCACATAAAGTTTTGATAGTAAGCAATAAGCATGATTTTGATAATTATTTTTTTTGCTCCATTAGTGATACTTGGCACTGAGACCTCCAACAAATATGAGATTAAAAACAGCTTGGGACAAAGAATTTACTTTGCAGTGGAGGAAAGCATCTGCTTCAATCGTACTTTCTGTTCCACCCTGAGATCTTGCACTCTGAAGATCACCGATAACTCCGGTCGAGAGGTGATTACAGTCAACAGGCCCTTGAGGTGTAACAGCTGCTGGTGCCCTTGCTACCTACAAGAGGTTAGTCTTTGGCTCTGGGTGTGCTTGTATTTTTCCATGTTTGGAAAGATCAGCAATTATTTCTTAAATAAATGGCATTCATCTGGAGATATGGGGCAATTAACCTTTCAATTGGTTGAATTAGAATGTTGCTCCTTTAGGATCAGAACAGCTTGAGGATTTGGTGATTCACTAAATTTTTTTTCCTTTCCAACCAAAAACTATAGTGGCTTCTGTGATGTTAATCGGTAACGACAGCTCATGCATCATGTAAATGAGACACATCCTCCTGAATCTCTGTATTAGCCACGTAATTGTAATAGCTATAAGTTCCACCATTAAGCAAATCTACCCTTTTTCTTCTCTTATTGGTGCAAAGTTCAGGGAGTGCTGAGTGATACTAAACTCTTCTAAAGTAGGTATTATTTTTAGTACAGAATCTCAGGTTCCATTCACCCATTTATGACAAACTTCAAGGTTTAGCAAAGACTATGTTCTTGTTCTAGAGGGAATCATCTGATTCTTATATTTTTAATATATAATAGATTTTCATCACGAATAGGTCTATAGTAATAACTTTCATTGACATGATGCAGCTAAGTTGATATGGAAAATATACTTACTTTGATGTTTTTGATATCATAACACCTCTATAAGTTAGAAGGAATAGATTTTACTCTCTACATTTTGCAGTTGAGGAAACTGGGACTTAGAGAGTGGAGGTGCCTTACCTATGATCACACATCTAGAAGATACAATAAATGGAACTTGATCCAGGTGTCTTTATTCAAGCCCAAGCTTCTCTATTGAGGACCTATGTATAAATAGTCTACGTAGCACAAAGGGAAATAAATAGTAATGTGGAACTCTCCTTAATTAGAGAAGTTTCTCACAATATATATTGAAGCTAATTCTCCATTTATAGGCAATTACCTGGCTAAGTGATAGGATTGCTAAGGTACTTATATACGGAGCCCAAGAATTTTTATACTTTTACTGGGGATATTCAAGATCTAATATGCTCCAAGATGCTAAACTTAGTATAATCCAGAATATATGCCCATTTGAAAATTTCTGATAATTGATGTTTTATTTCAAAGTAGCTCCATGTCATATAACTTAACCATAAGACGCATCCTAATACTGATTAATATGTTTTTTAATTTGGTTAAAATCACATCAGTTACTTTAAAAGTTATCCTAGAACAAATCTATATAATTCTAAGAAGACTTGTTGAAACCACATTTGTCCATCTGAAAACACTACAGACATACACATAAGACTATGAACTTAACAAATAAGGAAAGACAAAAGGAGATCAGATGATGAGCGCTGGTTTGATCTAAAAGCAAACAATGTTCATCATTTTCACCCACTTCCAGCTTATTTTACAAAGTATTTGATTTGGTTACATAAATATGTTGAAATAGAATATTATGGACAATAAAGAAATCAGGGGAATAAAGGATGATGGAGTAAAATACTAAAGTCAGCCCTGAAAATGCAAGTGCTAGTCTTTAACACTTGGACAAAATGAAACAAATCAAATTGGTGTGTAACTCTGCAAGAAGCATTTGTTTTTAACTGAGCAAGAAGCATTTGTTTTTAACTGAGCACAGAGAAGCTAGAAGTTGGCAATCCAAAGAGAAAAAAGTCCATAATAATCAGTAAGTGACACTTAAAAATAGATGTGTGTTGTGGCCACAACTGAGAGGGGATGGAAACATCTTCAATACTTGATCAATTACTGTACATGGAACAAAATGGCAAAGAAGCCAGTGTCCCAGGGTCAGAAAACAGCTTTGGGATAGGTTCTCCTTAGGGAAGGAAGATCAAAGACATGGACATTTAGCGCATAATGCAGAACACATATCTATATAGTGAATTTCTTTGTTTCTATAAATTATAAAAAAAAAAACCAGTATAAGATAAAAGCAGATATTTAGAAGCTTTTATATACTGTTTAGAAGTAAGCTGACATTATAGTAAAATTAAAATACAACAACTTTAGGAAATCTTATTTTATTATCTCTTCTTACAGTTAGAAATCCAAGCCCCTCCTGGTACTATAGTTGGTTATGTTGCACAGAAGTGGGACCCCTTTCTGCCTAAATTCGCAATCCAAAACGCAGACAAAGAAGATATTTTGAAAATTGTTGGTCCTTGTGCAACATGTGGCTGTTTTGGCGATGTGGATTTTGAGGTATGATTGACAAAATGAAGGACCGTTTTCACTTAGGTCCTGATTTTTTGCAACATAATTCAATTTTTAAAATGTTCAAATCATGAAACATCTCTGAAATAAATTTAGAAAATTATGTATTTGTGAAATAATGTAACAAGTAATATTGTACATGCCAATAATAACTCATAATTCCAGAGATAGTAAGTTCAAGAATTTTTTTAAAACATACTACAAAAATTTGATTTATGTGGAATATAGTGTCTATGGTATAAAGCAAATATATTTAGTTCAGAATCACCAAAATTACATCTTCTTTCCTACATCCCTGGTGGTAACATATCCAGTCCTGATCTCAAGAGCACACTCCATTAAAATACCATTAATTCAAAAGCTATGCTCATAAGACTTGCTAACTTCATTTTGTAAAACAATCTATTCTCATGTAAACATATTTGTGTAAATTGAATGTTAAAAAACACTAATTACTTGCAAATTCAATGTGTAAGAATGTGAACTATCTTAACAGATTTTCCTAGAGGATATAGTCTAATTTAAAGTATGTATTTCTTTTTCATTTCATTTCATTTCAGTCCATTCATTCATGTATATCCCACATAAGACATTAAAGTTGCAGGATTTCAGGGAACATTATTCACCTAGAATACAATGTACATTTTGCAAAATGAGCTGTCATAACTCCAGCCCACGCCAAAAAGACTTGGTATAACTTTCCTAAGAGTAAAGGATAAAAATATGCCCTATGATTGAGGAGAGCTTAAGAGTTTCATTATTCATGGTATAGACATGGCCTAAGTAACTTTCTCTATTTTCTATCCTCTACTCCCATACAGAAAGTGAAAGTTTATACTGAATCACTTTCAGCCTTTGAATGAGAAACAGGGCAAGCAAATGAATAGTGGATAAAGTTTAACTGTAGATTCCTTCTAGCTAAAAAGAACTATAGACTTTTGATGTCAAATTAGTCTGAATTTCCTGTGTGGTACATTAGCCCAGAGAATTTTTCGAATGAAAAATAGGACTTAGGGTTAGTTATAAAGGAATGACCTAGTAAATATCCGAGTATAATATAAAAATGAAATTGAGCAATGACTGATAATATTTAAACATATTAGTAATTATAAAATCTTAGCAATAAAAATTAAAAGGTTATAAATTGTACTTAGAAATTATTTTTTTCTAAAAAATTTCTTCTAAAATATTTCACATATTTTTCTTTTTTGATGAAGAATTCAGATTTAAAATCTGGACTTCAGGTAAAGGAATCATGGTTAGACCATATAATTGAGACTATGTACCTGCTGCCATCTTGTGGTAGCCTGTCCTCAATTACTTGAGGCTATTAAATTCTCAATCTGCATACAAAAACAAAAAGAAAAAAAATAAATAAATGAATTACAATGGATTAAAAAATGTCAGAAAAGCAAAATTCCTGAAGAGTAAACTGGAAAGTTAAATCTACAAACCTATGCTTATATAAAGGAATGAGTACCATCGAATTGTCATTTAAAGATGATGAATAAAATAATTCCTATCTCTCATGAAGTAAATATATGAAGAAATGTAAAACCATCTGTATCACCTTCAAATTTACAACTTCTTATTTTCTTCTCAAAGGTGAAGACCATTAACGAAAAGCTTACAATTGGGAAGATTTCAAAGTACTGGTCAGGATTCGTAAACGATGTCTTCACCAATGCTGACAACTTTGGAATTCACGTTCCTGCAGATCTAGATGTGACAGTCAAAGCAGCCATGATTGGTGCTTGTTTTCTCTTTGTAAGTGCAGTCTTAAAGAGTAAAGGTGATTTATTTCTTTCCTTTTCCCTTGTTGATTATTATAGAGCCAATCCCGTTTTACACAGCATTTACTCCAAAGAGTAAGTTTAATCATAGAAGGTTAGTTTGGGGCCAACATTCTTCAGAAGTCAGAATGTACAAGCCTGCATTTCTATTAGGCAGGTGTCCTCCAGTGGCCCTCATACCCCCTCTTCCTCGAGGATTGATACCCCGTCAACATCCTACTCATCATTTCTCGAAACATGAGTTATCCTTCTCTTTCAACTTTAATTTAGACTTTTGGCTTATTTTCACTTTCACTGAAAAATATTTAAACTTAAATATCATATTATTTATCCTGTGTAAAGTTCAGAACTGCTTAAGAGCTTACCAAGGAGTTAGGTGATATTCAGAATGTGAAAAGTACTGTTTTCTTGCCCTTCCAATATGTACATAGATACATGAGTAGGCAGAGATGAGTTAAGATGTATCAGTTTCTATTAGTACAAAGATAAGATGTCTTTGTCCTTTCTTGTCAACTTCCAGTTTCATTAAAAAACATTTTCTTCTAGATTGGTGATAGGAGAACAGAAGTCAAGTAATACCAGTGCCAAAGGTATTGGCCTTTGGGCTGGTTTTCCTGACTTTCCTTCTGATATCTCCCTCATTGCTTACCATCTTCAGTGCATTCACAAAAGCTCATGGAATTATAAAATAAACGTACATTCCTCCTCTCATATTTTGTTATTCTTCAGGGTTTTAGGATCCTAATCTTATGGTGATATTAACGTGTGCTGCTGTGGGGGAAAAAAAAATGGTCCTATTTACTTAGTCTCTTCTAGAGACACTTGGGAATTATATTAACTAAAAATAATTCCCCGGTGACATCACTGATGGATACTTAGAGTTTAATTAAAAATATATATTAGGGGACTTCCCTAGTGGCACAGTGGTTAAGAATGCACCTGCCAATGCAGGGGACACAGGTTTGATCCCTGGTCCGGGAAGATCCCACATGCCGCGAAGCAAGTAAGCTGGTGCACCACAGCTTCTGAGCCTGCACTCTACCGCCCGCGAGCCACAACTACTGAGCCCCCGCATGAGCCACAAACGTTGAAGTCCGGGCACCTAGAGCCCGTGCTCCACAACGAAGAGTAGACCCCGCTTGCTGCAACTAGAAAAAAGCCCGTGCACAGCAATGAAGACCCAGTGCAGCCAAAAAAACAAACAAACAAAAAACCATATATATACATTAGGATTTTTTTCTCCAGCAGCTTAGAGAAACTATTTTAACTTATTCATTCCTTATCATTGGTAGACATAGAATTAATACGTAGAGAGCTAGGTTTCTATACTTACTAAGTCATCACTTACCCTCAATTCCCGTTTTCATCTACAGATCTAACCAAGTCCAGTCAATTTTGCCTGTCACCTAATACTTTTTCAATTTCCCACTCTCCTTACGTGTTTGGTAAGGCTTTTAATTTGCCACTTCCTGCTCACCCCTTCTATTTTTTGATGATTTCTGCATTTCGACACCAAACACGCCAGCGATCATGTGCGTGCATGCACGTAAAGGTGCGCACGCGTGCACACACACACACATGCCCTTTTCCCAAAACCTTAATTTGGCCTGTTTAAGCCCCTTTCTTAATATTTATATTAAAAATAGATTATCTTTAATCTGCCCTACTGACCTATTTTATGTAACAAGCTGGTGGCAAAAATGCACTGTCAACAATTCCCTATGCCTATAAACTGAAGAAGTACTGATCTAGATAACATCCAAATAATCTGAAAGGATAACTTTTTAACTCCAGTGTCTGAGGGAGAAACACACTCACTGAGACTATCAGACAGCTCCTATCCATTGCTTTTCCTTTCCTTTCTACCATAATATCATAAAATATTTGCACTTTTTTGGACAATATAGCTTTTAAGATAATTTGTCACCAAGAATTGTCTTTATTGCTGTCTCCATTTTATTACCTTGTGGTGAGAGATCTTTAGAAAGCTGTTGGTGTGAGGATATTCCCCGATCCAAACAGCAAAATTCACAAGTGTAATCTTATTATTGGTCTCTTCTTGTTTGAGGCTACCACTACACAACACACAACTCTGACCCCTCCCCGCCAAAGTTCCCTCTGGTATACTTCCTCAGATGACTGCCGAGTTACTGACCACAAAGTCCATAATGATATGTCTACCTCTTGTTTAAAGGTCAGAGTCTATTACAACTTCCCACGCTGACCCAGACTGCCCTACAATCTAATTCTAAAAAGTCTTGATCACCCCAAATTTGACTGGTGATACCATGTTGATTCAGATAAGGTTTCCAAGTTACTTGTACTCTGTAAATTAGACATCTAAGTGTCATGAAGCGAAAAACTTTGATTTCTCTCCTACTGATAAATCACCTGTTCCTGGAGCACCACTGGGAAACATAATTGCTTTATGTAATCAAAGCTTACATGTGAGACTCTTGTTGCCTTTTTGTAAATTCACTCATATTCCATTTATTTATTTGTAGGATTTTATGTTCTTTGAACATTCGCTAGCTGGATTATAACAAGCAAGATGACAAAAACAATAAAATATGCAGAACAGATTTCAGTAAGTAAAAGACAAGTTTAAATGATCTCTTTCCCTTTGAAGAGGTCTATATTTGATGCTAATTCTTTTTCATTTTCTTCTAGAAATCCCCTGGGCTCTGGATTTCATTTCTGAATGGCTTGAGTATTGGCTTTTTTTTGGTAACAAAATGTTAATTATTATATTTATTAAAGCATAATATAATGAAGCAATTATCTGGTTGTGAATGCATGATAGCTAAAGACAAGATGACTGGCCTTAGCAGAGTGTCGCTTGGAGAGATTACCATTCTTTCTTTTTATCCTTTTGAAGTTATTGCATGGTAAGCATGAAAGATGAGAGCTAAGGCTTGCAGCATCACTGATGAAAATTCAATGTTTAGAGAGCACTTTGAAGTTTTTCTGGTACTAGGGCTGGTTACTAATCAAAAGGACTGGATTTCTAAAGTATTCTTTCATAAATAGTCTTTTTTACTTTGTTTATTAATCTTCTTATTGTAGTGAGACATTTTTACATTATGTTGGAAAAGCTAAAATTTGGGTAAATAACACGTTTAAAGGTGAGATGGAAGATAGATGAAATCAATTTGTTCTAGTGGCAAAAGGCACAGTTACATTCCATAAAAAAGATAATATTTACAAATCAAAGCATGTTTTAAATACATACCCATGCTAGGGATTTAAATAAGCATATTAATAGACTTCTAAGTTAGTATCAATAAAGCAGTGGTATAGAGCAGGAATTTTATCTATTTGCAGTAGAAGTTCAGTCAAAAAAGGGATCTGAGGCTCTGAAAAATAGACAACTCCAGGCCTTAAAAACAAGCAAACAAAAAGAAACAAAGCCTTAATACATGAGGCAAATACAGATGTCAGGAAACACAGCCAATTCAACCAATTAACGCCTTCCATGTTAATGTTTTCATAGTCCTCCAGATTACTATGTCTAGTTGTCCACACGCTTCCAAAATCCATTCAAAAGAAAAATCTTTTTTTTATGAATGACAATAGTCCTCTCCCTTTTCAAAATGAGGAAACAAATTTGTTTTAAGCAAAGCAGCATATAGACTCTACTTTAGAGTTACACAAACATGCCAGACACTATGTTTGCTGTGACTTTCTGGTGGGGTAACAAAACGAAGTAAAACAAAGAAAAATCAAGCAGTATGTGGAAGGCTGCCTGGCAACCTCTCTTTCCCCATGCTACCCTGCCCTCCATGTCCCAAATGTTCTCCCTAAAGATGATCCTGCTTTCAGGGCTTTTTCTTGTCCTTCACTTTGATTTCCAAAATGAAAGATTTTTGTAATTCATGTTACAACAGCAGCACAGCAGTGGTTGAGACTTTCACAGTGAGGCAAGAATTGGAGAAAGAAAACACCATTTGTAAATACTGCCTTTTAATATGACAATGTTTTGGATTTTTAAAATATTTAAATGAACCCTAAAACTAGTGAAAAGAGCTACTTAATACCTACATCTAATGGAGACTCCCCAAGAATCAAAATCCTTCTTAGAATATAACACTCATTTTAAAGTTGGCCGTATTAAATGAAAACCTGCTACAGTATTTGCTCACTCCAACAGATTAGGACCCATCCTTTCTCTCCTTCTTTGTTAAAGATGAAATTGATCTTTGAATGTCTTCTATGCACCACTTTTGTCTTTACCACCAAACATGAGCCCACAAAAGACTAGGGAGACTCTTGCTTTTCAGTGAAAATTTTAATGAAAAGAAAGCAGCTCTAGAATGACATTTTTCCTCACTGTCTTTCCTTGGCCCACTATGCTCTCAGAACACAGGTTCCAACCCTGTTTACTCTGAAATATGCTGGGAAAGTCTTGACCAGATTCAAATTCTTCCCTTTCATTCATTTTTTCATTAATGTAATAAATACTTCTTGACTCCCTCCTATATGCCCAAAATAGAGTGCCCCCGCCCCATGAAGCTTACAGTTTAGTTAAAGAGATGGCTATTAATCCAATAATGACACAAACAGAACTTAGATTTTCAACATGAGAAGTGTTTACAGGAGATAGACAAGGTTCTCAGTAAGGTAGGGGTATGTGACTTGGTCAGGGAGTGAGGGAATGATGGTGGATTTAATATGTGTAGAATAAGTCAGAGCAGGAGGAAGAATGTTTTAGGCTGAGGTACTAACATTTGCAAAGCTTTCTGATGGAGGAAAAGGAGGACATGATAATCTCAAGTGACTTAAAGAAAGCCAGTGACACAAGTTTAGACAATGAAGAGGAATGTGGTACAAGATGAGAATGAATGGAGTCTGGAGGCCATGTTGAAGATTTTAAACTCTGTTCTATTAGCAAACCATCTGATAAAAGTTTATAAGGAGAGAGTTGACTGATGAAAGATTAGATTGGTGAGAGGCCTCGAGAAGGTGCTCATGGACCAATTAGTGTTACTAAAGTAGTTTAGACGACAGCTAATGGTAGCTCTGATTAACGTGATGCTCATGTAAAGGGAGAGAAGTCAGCAGATTCAAGATATATTTGGGAGGTAAAATCACCCTTACTTGATGCTGGGTTGAAAATGGACGTTCAAGGGAGAAAGGGGATTTCTGGCCTATAACATTTAGTGACAGAGAGAACATTAGAAGAGGATCTGGTTTGGTGGTAAAGAAAGAGTGTGGGTTCAGTTTTAAACACATTAAACCAATAATGCCTCTAAGTCTTCCAAAAGGAAATGTCAAATAGCCAGGTGGGCATCTTTTCATCTAGTGTATCTCTGGAGAGAGAGATGAGTTTATGAGAACTATATGGACCCACAGAGATCTGAGTAATCTCTGGTTTACTTTACGATATCCCTAACAAATATTTTGAAACTTGCATGGACAATGAATTCATTCATTCATCTAAATAATACTTTATGGAATTACTTCTGTGTAAGAGGCACTGTATTAGCAGTGGGGATATTATGCTAAGTGGCCATTATTCCTACTCTAAAGATGCATTCGACAAATACTTGTAAATTTCATATTATGTGCTAGGCACCTATGTCGTCAATAAGTTGCAGCAGTGAACAAAGCAACAAAGTACCTGCCCTCTTAGAGCTTGCATCCTAATGCAGATAGATAATAAACCAACAGGGAACAAAAATATCATGTAATTATAGGTGATCATAAATACTAATAAAGAGTCTATCACTCAATATCTAAAATAATAAACTGAATGTATTTCTTGCTAAGGCAAGGGAGGGCTGAGCCTATAAGACACAGTTTATAAGCAGAGAACTTACAAAGGGTTTTGGAAAAGTGTGGAGTTTAGAATCTGGAGTATTGGCTTTAGCTATGGAAGCAGGTTTACCAGAGTAAGACTGTTGCTCACTGGCTGACTCTCAGACATCTGTTCACTGGATGGAAGCTGTTGCTGATTATGTGATTTTCAGTCTGATTTTCAGGAGTTGATTGCAGGGGATGTTGCCGATTTCCCTTCAGAAGTGTGTGCGCTTTTGTAATCAGTCAGACTGATTAAACAAGCTTAATACAGGCACACCTCATTTTATTTCACTTCACTTTATTGTATATTTTACAAATTGAAGGTTTGTGGCCACTCTATGTTGAGCAAGTCTATGGGTGTCATTTTTCCAACAGCATTTGCTCAATTTATGCCCCCGTGTCATAATTTGGTAATTCTCATAATATTCCCAACTTTTTCATTATTATTTATTTATTGTAGTGATCTGGGACTAGTGATCTTTGATGTTACTATTGTTAATTGTTTTGGGGCACCATGAACAGAGTCCATATGAGATGACAAATTTAATCGATAAATGTTGTTTGTGTTCTGACTGATCCAACCGACAGGCTGTTCTCCCATCTCTCTCCCTCTCCTCAGGCTTCCCTTTTCCCTGAGACATAATAATATTGAAATTAAGCCAATTAATAACCCTATAATGGCCTCTAAGTGTTCAAGTGAAAGGAAGAGTTGCAGATCTCTCGCTTCAAATCAAAAGCTAGAAATGGTTAAGATTAGCAAGGAAGGCATGTGGAAAGTCGAGATAGGTTGAAATGTAGGCACTTACACCAGTTAGTAAAGTTGTGAATGCAAAGGAAAAGTTCTTCAAGGAAACTAAAAGTGCTACTCCAGTGAACACATGAATGAGAAGAAAGCAAAACAGCCTTATCGCTGATATGGAGAGAGTTTTAGTGGTCTGGACAGAGGATCAAACCACCCAAAACATTCCCTTAGACCAAAGCCTAATCCAGAACAAGGCCTTAACTCTTTTTTGTTTTATGAAGGCTGAGAGAGGTGAGGGAGATGCAGAAGAAAAGTCTGAAGTTAGCAGAGGTTGGTTCATGAAGTTTAAAGGAAGAAACTGTCTCCAAAACATAGAAGTACAAGGTGAAGCAGCAAGTGCTGATGTAGAAGCTCCAGCAAGTTATCCAGAAGACCTAGCTAAGATCGTTAATGAAGGTGGCTACACTAAACAGATTTTCAACATAGGCAAAACAGCCTTATACTGGAAGGAGATGCCATCTAGAACTTTCACAGCTAGAGAGGAGGAGTCGATGCCTGGCTCAAAACTCCAAAAGACGGGCTGACTCTCTTGTTAGGGGCTAAGGCAGCTGGTGACTTTAAGTTGAAGCCAGTGCTCAGTTACCATTCTGAAAATTCTATGGCCTTTAAGACTTATGCTAAATCGACTCACCCTGAGCTCTATGAATGGAACAACAAAGCCTGGATGACAGTGCATCTCTTTACAACATGGTTTACTGAATATTTTAAGCCCAGTGTTGAGACCTACTGCTCAGAAAAAAAGATTACTGCTCATTGACAATGCACCTGGTCACCCAAGAGCTCTGATGGAAATGAACAATGGGATAGATGTTGTTTTCAGGTCTGCTAACACAACATCCATTCTGCAGCCCATGGATCAGAAGGCATTTCAATTTTCAAGTCTTATTCTTTAAGAAATACATTTCATAAGTCTGTAGCTACCACAGATAGTGTATTCCTCTGATGAATCTGGGCAAAGTAAATTGAAAATCTTTCAGAAAGGATTCACCACTCTAAAAGTCATTAAGAACATTCATGATTCATGGGAAGAGGTCAAAATATCAACGTTAACAGGAATTTAGAAGAAGTTGATTCCTAGCCTCATGGATGACTTTGAGGGGTTCAAGACTTCAGTGGAGTAATTAACTGCAGATGTGGTGGAAACATCAAGAGAACTAGAAATAGAAGTGGAGCCTGAAGATGTGATTGCACTGCTCCAATCTCATAATCAAACTTTAAGGGATAAGGAGCATAAGGAAGTTTCTTATGGATGAGCGAAGAAAGTGGTTTCTTGAGATGAAATCTACTCCTGGTGAAGATGCTGTGAAGATTGTTGAAATAACAACAAGGGATTTAGAATATTACATCAATTTAGTTGATAAAGGAGCAGCAGAGTTTGAAAAGATTGACTACAATTTTGAAAGCAGTTCTACTGTGGGTAAAATGCTATCAGCTAGCATGGCATGCTACAGAGAAATCATTTGTAAAAGGAAAAGCCAATTGATGTGGCAAACTTCATTGTCTTATTTTTAAGAAATTGTCATAGCCATCCCAGCCTTCAGGAACCACCACCCTGAACAGTCGGCAACCCTAGACACTGAGGCAACACCCTCTACCAGCAAAAAGATTACAACTCGCTGAAGGCTCAGATGATGGTTAGCAATTTTTAGCAATGATGCATTTTAAAATCAAGGTATATACATTGTTTTATTGGACATAATGCTATTGCACACTTATTAGACTACAATATAGTACAAACATATGTTTTATATACACTGGGAGACCAAAAAATTTGTGTGACTCACTTTACCGCAACATTTGCTATATTGCAGTGGTTGGGAACTGAACCCACCATATCTCCAAGGTATTCCTGCCCAGGTTTTGATTATTATTCTTTGCTATAATGAACAAGCAGTTATTTCCCAGGAGGGTGAAAACTTTATATTCCCAAAAACCATGAAGAAAATAATTCAAGATAAAAAAAAATAGAGAGAAATGAAGCTGCTGTTACTTTTGAACAGCAAAAGGAAATAAGGCAGCAATTCATAAGAATATTTGGGAAAAGAGAATTCCAGGCAGATGGAAAAGCAAGTGCAAAGGCTCTGAGTCAACAGGCTGCTGGACAAGTTTGAGAAATGCTGGAAGCCAGGGCAGTTGGAGTATATTAAAACAAAGGAAGAGAGGTTTGAGCTGCAGTAGGAAAAGTGGCCAGGGGCTGGATCATACGGAGCCTTGCTAAGCAAGGTATGGAAGGGTAATTGATAAACTCTGGAATTTGATTGCATGTGGGATGTAAGGAATACTCAGAACTCATGGAAAAAGCCCCAGTTTCTATTGTGGCCATGCCACTCACCAAAACAGGTGCAATTTAGTTTTACAGGTGCCATGATAAAAGAATATACATGAAGAAACAAAAAGAGAAAGAATTAAATATATTTACGGTGGGAAGTCAGAACCCCTAGAGAGTAGATAACAGTACCTGAGATGAGTGTGTGTCCTCCAGGCCAGGTGGGGTCAAAGCCAGGAAGTGTATGTCTGGGAGAACATTCCAAGCCAAGAGCACAGCACTAAGGCACAGAAGTGAGGAACGTCATTCTCAGCACCAAGAATGAAAAGCACCCAGGAGTTCAGGATGTACCTAGTAAGTTCATAGTTTTCTTGGACAAGGAGGCCATACTTTCCCACTCAGCTCTCCTCCAAATTGTAGCACTAGATCATGATTCAAAGAATAGCTTCTTCTCCTGGATGTATGTTCTATGTCTATACTTGACCAAAGCATCCTCTAAGGGCTGTGAAAAATGATCTAGACACTAGATTGAACTCAGAAGCTGAGTCTGAGTGAACCAACAGGTACAGAGAAAAACAAAACAAATCAACAAAAACCTTGAATATTCGTCCCTATGCAGAATATTCTGGAGGAGAAAACCTAAAACTCACCAGATAAATCACCTATATTTTGCTACAAGAGAGGTTTTGATAGATGATCTGAAGAATCAAAGTATAGCCGAGACAGCATACATAGCAGTTCACTGAAATTCTGATTTCTTGGAACCTTAATTAGAGGTTTATATACATTTGTTTTAGATTTGTTGTCTTTTTTAATCAGAATAAGAATAAACCTAGGAAATAACATAAAATTTTACCATTTACTCATATTTTTCAGTTCTGTCATATTCTTTAATTGTTAAAATTGGAGGGAAGAAATTCTTGTTTATAATAATTTGAGTTCTCAAGTTCAGCAATTTCCCTTACTATAAACTGTGATTTTGTCCTTTATCCTAACATTTTGTTTTAGAATCTGCAGATTATCTTAAAAAGAAAAAGCCTTTTTTAATAAAAATTCTCTAAATGCAAATGGATTTTGTCTATTTCTTATACTATGACATTTTTTTGCCATAAAAACAAGTGAGCATGGTCCTTAGTGACATGTATGATAGTTCATCCAACTGCCCAGGTATTAAATTTAGACATCACAGATTTAAATAATTTAAATTAAATAATTTAAGGAATCTATGATTTATTTTTAAGAGAAAAAACACAGTAATTAAAATCTTGTTAAAGAAAAGGAGAGCTCAAGAGGGAGGAGATATGGGGATATTTGTATATGTATAGCTGATTCACTTTGTTATACAGCAGAAACTAACACACCATTTTAAAGCAATTATACTCCAATAAAGATGTTAAAAAAAAAAAGGAGAAAAAACACATTAGATCTTGCTGACTGAACCAGTATTTTATGACTATCTGCTGAATATTATCAAAATAATTGAAAATGCATTTTCTGGGCATTTTCTATTTAATTATAAATATCTGGTTTTTAAAGATCTGTTACAATAGAAATAGAAGAGATTTCACATATGAAAATATGGCATTTTGTCTGAAACCAAACATGATGAAACAATTTGTTTTATGAATATATAAAAGCTAATATCAATGGGTCTGTTTCAGACATTGTGCTACACTTTCCACACTCAATTCTCATCCAGTTTCAATACAACACGACAAGGTGATCATTATGAGCCCAAAAGCACAGATGAAGAAAACAATGCTCAGGAAAGTCAAGTAACTTGCCAAATTCTACAGAACTGGTAGCTTTTTGTCTACCTTCTATGATGAGAATATCAGTGGCCAAGAAATGGCAAGAGGAGAAGAACTTTTAAAATACATGGAATGAGAATTCGGAAACCTAGGACAGAAGTATTCTCATCCCTTAAAGACCTGAATAAGTAATATTCTCACCAACCCCATGAGCTATCTCTATTTGGAAAACAACATATAAACGACTTAAAATCTTTCATCCATTGACAATATACCTCTGGTGTCATTTTTGTGGATGTCTCTGTGGTTACTATTCTATATAACAGATTAAGTAGGTAATGGGTAAACCTGAAAAAAATCTCTTTGAGAAAAAGTTTAAATTTTATTGGAGTAATTTGTTTTTAAAACTTTGTCAAACATAATCGATTTAGAAAATATTTCCTAGTATCAATAAATCATAAAGGCTATTTTAGTCTATCATTTAATTGTTTTTTAAATTAATTTTAGTATAATCAAATAATCAATAAAAATAATCTCAGGATTCATTTTGGTACCTATACTATATTCATAAGTACTTTGTGATGTAAAATTTAAAATATATTACATTTTTAAGTAATATTGAAAGCTAGCAGTTGAAAATACATCGAAAGACTAAGAGAGAAATCAAAGTTCTTAAGTAAGCAAGTTGTTCAAAACCTATTTACATACGTACAGATAACATACACTTTTAATGTTTTTCATGCTGCAGATGGCAGCAACACTTCACATTATCAGCTCTGCTTAGCTACACCAGCAAACTCAAGGAAATACAAATGTCTATTGAATATTCACTTTGTTCTTTCTGTAATTTGGAAAAGAAAATGTGCTGATTTTGTATGCAGGAGGGTGAAATTTGATGTTATTTTTCCTATCAAACAAGAAACAAACCATTATGGTTGCATTATGCCCAACATAAAAGTTCAGTAATTACTATTTTTGATGACAAAATATAACTTCACAATTTCAATCAATTTA
Organism: Delphinus delphis; assembly: GCF_949987515.2. Lineage (NCBI taxonomy): Eukaryota > Metazoa > Chordata > Mammalia > Artiodactyla > Delphinidae > Delphinus > Delphinus delphis. The sequence continues at coordinate 122,686,889 of NC_082686.1, read as the reverse complement.
GTGAATGTACGTATTCCTATTTTTCCAAGGAAACTGAGTAACACTGTGTTATCAAATAGTTAATTATAGGCAACCGTAAAGATTAAGCATATAATTAAAAATAGATTCCCACCTCTGATTTGCTATTTCTCACTTAAGAGATCTAAAATTATTCAGAATCATGCAGGAAATCTCTTCACTTTGGTCATTTGTATGTTGCATCTTGATCATCGCAGGTAATGTACAGGCAAAGCTGAGGCACATACATGGGGTCAAACCTCTTCCAGAATTGGTGATTCAAGGTCATCAAGCAAAAGTGAGTAGGTCTGATTGTGGATGGGAACATCCCACTATTTCAAAATAGGCTTTTAAGATGATAAAGTCATAGGAACTCAAAAACTGTAATTAATGTTTTATCCAGAATGGTGAGAGGAGGAAGAGCAATAGTAGGAGAAATGCAGTGTAAAATATAGACAAATCAGCTTTATCCTGTATGGGTCATTTTCAATCCAGCCTGAATGTTCAATGTGGACAGATTTTTAAAAATATCAATTCTCAGGCCTCATTCCAGATCAATTAAATCAAAATCCCCTTGGAGTGTCCTTGGGTCACTGCATTCTTTGTTAAAAATATTCCCAGTAATACAAATGCTCAACTAGTGTTGCAAACAATTTCCTATTCAGTGCTGACAAAATAGTATACGATTTACTTTTAAGTCCAGTTCCCAAATTCGGCATTCAAAAACTTCAGTAATTTGGCTCTCATTTACTTACATAAACTTCCCAGTAGCCTATAAGTCCTTTATAGTACACTCATGTCCCCCTGGGATTCTTGTGCAGATCCCTAGCCTATTGCCCATGTTTCCAAAATACTGAGTGACTGCAAAATCACAACAACAGTGGTGTCATCTATATCCTGGTAGAATTCTTTACAGTAGTTTAAAGCACTTCCACACGTATGAATGACCTGAGCAGAACCTCACAAGAAAACAGAGAGTTTCAATTGTGCACAGTTTGTAGATGACCAGGTACAACCTCCATACATTGAAGTTATAGAAAATGAGACATAGAAAAATGACATTTTTCTACTTCATGTCTACAGGTCAATTTTATAATAGCAGAGTTTACATAAAAGACTATTAATAAATATGTAAAATGCTCAATGATGGTGAAGAGATGAATAAATTATGGTTCACACATCACATGGTATTCTCTTTTCTTAAAATTAGATTGTAATTTAGACAATAGAGAGGATAGATAGATATATGGACAGACAGACTAGAAAACATCTATATTATAGTAGGTAAAGGAAAAGCAAGTTACTTTGCAGAAGCATGCAGAATTATGATCACCTTTTGTAAAATCAAAACTAATTACATGTGGGTTGTGGGTATAAAGAGAAGTACAAAAGGTTAAATTGTCTATTTGCTCTAGCAGAAGAAGCATACAATTATAAAATCCATATAAAATGTTTTTAGATATATGTTTAAAAGCATGACAGGCAGAATATAGGTCTATTCTATAGACTTACATCTGTTCTAAAACTAATTTGTTTTCTCAACTTCTTTGTACCTAGGGGTCCCCATGTAACTCAGATTTGTCAGTGAAGCATAACTAGAAGTCTCTTAGGGCTTCCAGTAAATTATCTGCTGTTCTGTTAACAAGGGCAAATATGGCTTGTTATTTTTCTGCCCACTTCTTCCTTTCTGGAACATTATATGATGCCTAGAAATATAGTAGCGATCTTAATGAGTCAGCAAGCCAATAGTCTAAGGATGGCAACTCTAATAGAAAAAATATAGGTCTTTAATGATATGATGTAGCTCGTGTACTATCTATCTCCAAAATTCTTAAGTGAGATTATCATTGTGCTTAGGAGATCATTTATTGCTAGTATTTAGGTAGACTGTAACATGAAATTGAGAATATTGCTATATGATATATCCATTTAGAAAAAATAAAATATGACTTAAAGTCACACACAAACAGAACTTTAGATATAAAAATAAAACCATGAAATTTTAGAAGACTAAGATTTTCTGTTTTGCAAAACACAACCTAAATTAAGACAAAGGAAAAAGAAGTTGCGACACAAAAGAAGACACAGATAGTGCTTATTTATAATGAGGAAAGAGCTTCTACCAATGTATGGAGACAAATATTTTAAAAGAAAACAGGTCTAACAATGAATGTAAAATTCATTAAAAAGGAAATATTAGTGGCCAGTAAAAATACAGTCATGTTCAAATAGTCTATTAAAGAAAGGAATCAGATTAGAAAAGATTCAAAAGTTAAATTATCCATTGTTATCAAATGCTCAAAAAAGCAGCACTTTTTATACACTCTTGGTGAAAGAGTAAATTGATATTAAGGAGGAAAATTTGGTATCAAGTGTAAAAAATTTTAAATGTAGATATCAGTTAAGCAAGCAATTTTGTTTTCTTGGAATTTATTCTATAGATATGCTAAGTAACTGCAAAAGCTTTCAAAGATATATGTACCATGGTGCTAGTTACAAAACTGTTTTAATATTCACAATAAAATGAGTGGAGATATTCTAAAGGTTCGCCAGTGGTAGATTGGTTAATAAATAATTGTTCACAAAGGGAAGGGAATTTTTCTTTCTTAAAATTACAAAAATTGATCACCTTTTAGATGGGGGACAGGAGACGGGGGCAGGAGATAGGGAAGGAGGATGGAAAATATCTACACTATAGAAAGTAAAGGAAAAGTTACTTTGCAGAAGTATGCAGAACTATAACTCATTTTTTTGGTAAAAAATATATTCTAAATACATATACATTATATAGGATATTCTTTTTTTAACTAAGACTTTTATTTATACAAGAAATATTTTTTTGATTATCTGAGACAATTAAAAACAACCAAAATAACTCACACAGTACACCGACGTTCGATTATGCAATGATCAAAAATTCTGTAGGGCTGCGCTGTCTGCTGTGGTAGCCACTAGCTACATGGGCCTATTGAAATATTTTAATTAATGAAAATTAAATAAAATTAAAAATGCAGATCCTCAGTTGCACTATTCACGTTTCAAGTGTTCAATAGCCACATGTAGCTAGTGCCGCTGTATTAGTGCAGATAGAGAACATTTCTACCATGGCAGAGAAAATATATTACAAATCTGTTCCACAGTCATCCAATCTCTGAAACTGCTGAAACCCTTATCCAGGTGTGACTGATGAAAACAGTTCTGTCCAGTCCTGTCCATATGTTCCTCATCATTAATTCTGAAGCTTTCTTACCTGTGACCCTCATCCTATGCTGTCTGACCCACAAGGAGTAACTCTTGATATCTTTGCTGATCTGCTCATTACAAAGAATTCTGTCTTTCCATCTGCGATTGCTTGGAGTTTACCTTTTAAGTGCAGAATCCTCTTCAACTAGCTCTACACCGAAGGCTTTAGAGAGTGAATCTTAGGAGCTTGCATGAAAACCTCTCCTTTCTGGAACTTGGCTGAGTTGTCCTGGGAACATGTGTACTGCATTTACACAAGTCTGAGGCAGTAAGGTGCCAGACACAGAGCCTAGGGCAAGAACCAAGGTCTTCAGAGTCTGCTTGTCCTTTGGTTCAAACGCCCTTGGGCTGCTGTAATCATTAACTCTTGCAGGAGGCTCAGAGCATCTGCTTCTGATCAACTAGAGGCAGCTTCTACTGAAGTCCTCACTCCACTCAGGCTGTGACACCTTTTGCAAGCCAGCTGTTCCCCATGTGGCATCTTCCTTACTCCAACCTCACAGGATGGGTCACTCTTTGTCTTAGTTCAGGCTGCTATAAAAAAGTGCCTTAGACTAAGTGGCCTATGAACAACAGACATGTATTTCTCACAGTTCCGGAGACTGGACATCTGAGATCAGGGTATCAGCAGGGTTGGTTCTGGTGAGGACCCTCTTCCAGTTTGCAGACTGCTGACTTCTTGCTGTGTCCTCACATGTGGAAAGAGAGTGAGGGACCTCTCTGGGGTCCCTTTTATTTACAAGGGCACTAATCCCATTAATGAAGGCTTCACCCTCATGACCTAATCACCTCCCAAAGGCCCCACCTCCTAATACCATCACATTGGGCGTTGGAATTTCAACATGTCAATTTTGGGGGACACGTTCAGTCCACTGCACTCTTCTACCCAGATGTCCCCTTACTCTGCTGAGGCTCCAACACCACTGCTTTTCTCCCCTCCCTCCATGCATGCCTGTTTTGCTTGGTGTCAACAAATGTCTTTGGGACTGAATTGACTAGAAGGGAAAGGGAAAAGAAAGAGGAAGAGAAAGAGGAAAGGGGATTGTGTCTTTATTTTTAACATCTAATATGTCTCGGCACATACTGAACACTCTTTGTCTATTTCCCCTGGTGCACAGTGTGTCAAGTTGCCTTTTATTTCAGGAACATTCTTGCATGATTTGTCCAGAATAGGATATTCTTAAATTTAAAAATCTGGAAGAATACATTCCAAAATTTTAATAGTGATTACTTCAGAGTTGGGACAGGCATAAGGAGGGAGTAAATTACTATTTTATATATTTCTGAAATGTTTGAACAATAAACCCATTCCATACCTACATACACACACACACACACACACACACACACATCAACCCCACATACAATGGTTAAAGTGCAAATATCTTTAAAAACAATTATCCAGATTTGCCTCGTAAGGGAACATTTGTGACATTTTTTGAATTCATAGAAAAGGAATTATTAAGGATAAACTTAAGAAAAATAATGTCTTTTTTCTTTATGACTACTTCCAATATTTTCACTTGTGTTCTAAATGAGTCCATCTTTTATGCTTATCTATTCCTATTTTTTCAATTGATTTGTTTGTCATAATGTCCAGCCTATAAACATGTACCAGTTTTCCTGGGCTCTATGACACTACCCAACATTTTAAAATTCCAGTCTGTTAATATTCCCCTTTGCATAATTTAGTAGAAGTCAGATTTGACATAGCATCAATGGACATGAGTAGTCAACATGGGAAGAATAAATATCCTTCTGTCAAAATACTAAATAGGACAAAATTTACACTCTGAAATCACTTGGTATCTAATTTATCATTAATACACATTATAACCTTTTTTCATTACTAGTTTATTTTCCACTCACATAAGAAATGCGGTCAGAAGATAAATTGGGAAGGGAAGTTCATCTCTTACTGGACTGGCTTTGAGGTGTTTATGACACATCAAAGTGAAGAAATTTGGCAGGTACGATCAGGAGAGAGCTTTAGCTCAAAGGTTTAAACTTAGGAATTGAAGCCATGAGTACATGACTTAACCCACTAAAAATATATGGCATGAAAAGAGAAAAGTGTCAAAAGTGGAGGGAAGCCTTCAGACACTATACTTTAAAACTGTGAAGAGGAAGAATTGTCCACAAAGGACAGAGTAGAACTGCCTAGACACTAGCAGGACAGACAACAAAGTATGATGATACAGAAATTAAGAGAGAAGACATTTCTATGAGGTGTGTAGTAATTCACCACATTCAATGCTACAGTGAGTTAAAATGCTACAGCGAGTTTAGTTATTTCCTTTGGATTTAGGCTTTCAAATATTATTAGGCCTTAGAGAAATACTATTAAATGAATTTTGTTAAGGGTCCTAATTTAGTGCATTTAGGCATGATGAAAAGAAAGATTAGAGAAAGTGAGTGAAGAATTTTTTTTTATGTAACAAAACTAACTTGCAATTAATATTAAGAACAAATATCAGCAATCACAAGGATCTGGAAGAGAATGGCCATGTCAGGTCTTAACTGGGCAGGGAGGATTTTATTATGCTGCAAAATCACTGTAGGAAATTACATAAGAGAAGCTGAGAGAATAATACGCCCAAAACAGGTGGATAAATCTGTTATTCTACTAAGAGTGAGGTAGTTCTTCCAGAATCAAGAACATAAACATTTGATGAGTCTGAGTTAAAAGGCTGAGCCTCAAATATCATTTTATGGAGTGACAGTAAAAGACGAGGAACAATGAAGAATTATGGCTTCCAATGTTTCAGTGAATTGCTCCATACTGTTTACATATAAATCCAGACATCACGGCTCCATGACAGATTTCAGAAAATATATCAGTTAAAGTTAGTAGATCAAATTTTAATACTTAGAACCTAATTATACAGTTAGAAAGCAGTTCTGAAGAGACATGCATCCTGGAGTTTTATATATTGTTTTTATATTAAAATTATGTTAATTGACCATGCAAAAGGAAAAAAATTATTTCCTCCTGTGTATTCACAACTGCCAATGACAAACTAATTAGTCACCAAATGTTATAAAGTCTATCTTCTTTTTACCTTTCTTCTCTCTCTTCATCTCCCTTTCTACTGTCACTATCTTATTTCTGAACCTGCTTACTTACATCCCTGGCACAAACCTCTCCTTCCTATAATCCATTCTCCATATAACTGATAGATTGACTTCTTAAAGCAAGAGTCTCAAAACATCTCTTCCAGTTCAAACAACTAAAAGTGAGAACTGACCTCCCCTTTCACCTAAATCTCTAATAAAATTATAGTAAATGAAGATATTAATGAATAAGACAGAACCAGCAAAAGGCAGGCCAGTACACATGAATGGTCTACAAAGGAGAAAAGCCTTTATCCCAGGGAGGCACCTGGCTCACAGACCACAGTGTCATGCAAGGTGGGACTAGGAAGAAGGTTTAAAAACAGAGTTAATTGAAAGTCTGTCTACTGAAATGCTACACTAGTCAAGTGCCCCACACTGACCTCACCCTAACCTCTCCCTTTTCTCCACACACACTGAGCAAAATAGCCCAACATTATACTCCCAGGCATCCAAAATAGTACTCTTAAATAATTTAATTAACTGCATGAGCATAATGTTTCTAATGGTACTGGAACGGTCTCCAGTGCCACAGAGTAAAGATCTCAAGAGCTTCCCATTTTAGCATCCAAAGAGTGGTTTCCCCATCTACTCGCCCTAAAGATAACAAGCACTGTTCACACCTGAGCTTCCAATCCTAGTCCTATAGCTGGGAGAAAGCTAGCAGAGAAACAGGCATACAAGAGCAGAGGGAAATAAGTCACCAGCCTTCTATTCTCAAATATGAATGAACTAAGGACCACCAAATATATGGAGAAACAAAAAACCAAATTAATAAAGAATTACTTACCAAAAAGAAACAAATATAAGCCAAGGAACAGAAGAGAACTCTTATAAACAAAACTCCAGTGTATGTTGAGGAATTTGAAAAATCAATACATCCACTGAAGAAGAACAGCAGGCTGTAAAAACAAATAAAAGAACTCTTGGAAAATAATATATTACTACATTCCTGGGACCCCTGTGACTTAGTATCATGTTCTGAAAAAAATTTTGAATTTTTTATTTAAGAGTTTTTGCTCTCTTTCCAGGAAATATTTATTAGAACTACTAATAAGTAGCATAATTAGCAAATTTTAAATAGTAAACCTTTTCAGTCTCATATGAAGGAAAATAACAGCAATAAAGATATCATTAACCAAAAAGAGAAAAGGTATGCAAAGACACATAGATTATACATAAACCAAGTATATAATCACTTGCTGAAAATTTTGTTTACATTTCCTTAATGAATGTATCATTCATGTGCACTTTGGCACAAAAATTAGGAGCCATATTGCAAAAAGAAAAAGGTTTAATTTTTAATGTATTATTTCATAGAACATAAAAGAAAATTACAAATGCATAATCCATATAAATAATCCACATAAATAACTGCTAGTTCTTCTCTTAGATTTTAATGTTACTGAAACAAACGCCAAATTCTAACAAATAAGTATCTTATAAAAAATTTTCAGCCTACAGGATATTAATACGTTCTCTCCTTACCCTACAGTTTTTAATAACCATTATAATGAACTATGCAACTATTACATGAGTCAAATTGTATAAAAGCATTATTGTACTTCTTTATATTATAGTTAACATACATTTTCAAAAATTAATACCAAGAATAAAGTATAATAGATAAAAAGTCATATATTAAATAATTATAAGAAGAGATATGGTGATTAACTCAAATAAATACTATACTACAATGTCTTATGACTATTGTAGGAAGTAAAACAATTTTATCCTTGACATGTACATTGCAGTAGATTAGAGATGCATGTTAGAGTACCTGTTTATGCCAATAAAATTGGGTTCACTATGTACATTTATGAATGCAAAATTTTTTACACGGGTTTATCACTCAATGCTTTATGCCAGTTGTAGCTTCCAGAGAATGCCAAAATGTAACTCTTTTGGCAGGATGGAATGCTTCAATGATTCAAACAGCAAATGGGACATTGTGAACATTACAAAAACACAAAACCAAAACCAAACAAGCCTGCACATCTATTAGCCTCACAAGGGCTGGAAGCAGTGAAATCTCACTGTTAAAAAGTTAAAACATCATAATGAAGCTTTTCAAGATGAATTTTGAAGCAAAAAGCATGAAAATATCTAGATTTTACATAATCTTAGGTGATATGCTACATTCAAATTCAGCTATGCTCCAAGCACTTCTATTTCCCTACATTTATTTATACTTGTCCCCCCCAAGTATATTTTCATATTTTTCTGCCTATCCAAACAGGCCTGTCATCTTTTTAATGCCAAAATTGCTTCTGCCTCAAAATTCTTTTCTGATTTTTGTTCAGTTTATATTACTTTCTTCATTCTCTTTGTGTCAAAATATAACATTATTATGGAAGTTAGCATGTTCTATTGTACATTAGAGGTATTTATCTTCTGTTTATGAGTCATCTTTTTTATTTTTAATTTTTTTCATTTTTTAATTTCTCTTTTTTTATTGAAGTACAGTTGACATACAAGATTACATTAGTTCCAGGAGTGCTACATAGTGATTTGACATTTATATACATTACCAATTTATCACCATGATAAGTCTAGTAACCATCTGTCACCATGCAAAGTTATTGCAGTATTATTGACTATATTCCCTATCCTCTGTATTACATCCCTGTGACATATTTATAACTGTAAGTTTGTACCTATTAATCCCCTTAACCTGTTTTTCCCAACCCCCAACCCGCTCCTCTCTGGCAACTACCCGTTTATGCTCTGTATCTATGTGTTTGTTTCTGTTTTTGTTTGTGAGTTTGTTTTTAGATTCTACATATAAGTGAAACCATAGGGTATGTATATTTATAGTCTTAGCATAATAGCTTCTAGGTTCATCAGTGTTGTCGCAAATGGCAAGATTTCTTTTTTTTTATGTCTAATATTCCATTGTATAAATATGCCCTATCTTCTTTATCAATTCATCCATCAATGGACATTTAAGTTGCTTCCATGTCTTGGCTATTGAAAATAGTGCTACAATGAACATAGAGTGCATATATTTTTTGAATTAGTGTTTTCATTTTATTCAGATAAACATCCAGAAGTAGAATTGTTAGATTGTACAGAAGTTCTATCATTGTTTGAAGAATCTCCATACGCTTTCCATAGGGGCTACACCAATTTACAATCCCACCAACAGTGCATGAGTGATTCCTTTTCTCCACGTCCTCACCAACATGTTTTTTCCTGTACTCTTCATAATAACCATTCTAACAGGTGTGAGGTGATATCTTATTGTGGTTTTAACTCGCCTTTCCCCAATGATTAGTGACATTGAGCATCTTTTCATGTATCTGTTGGTCATCTGTATGTATTCCTTGGAAATTCAAGTCCTCTGCTTGTTTTTTAATCAAGATTGTTTGGGGGATTTTTTGATATTGAAATGTGTGAGTTCTTTATATATTTTGGATATTACCCCCGATCAGATATATCATTTGCAAGTATCTTTTCCCATTTAGTAGGTTGCCTTTTCATTTTGTTGGTTTCCTCCTCTCTGCAAAGGCTTTCTAGTTTGATTTAGTCCCACTTAATTTTGCTCTTGTTGCCCTTGTCTGAGGAGACAGATCAAAAAAATATTACTAAGACTGATGTCAGAGAACATACTGCCGATTTTTTCTTCTAGGAGTTTTATGGTTCCATAAAACTCTTTAGTATTTGACTCTTTAATATACATTTTGAGTTAATTTTTGTATATGGTACAAGAAAGTAGTCAACTTTCATTCTTTTGCATGTAGCTATACGGTTTTCCCAAAATTATTTATTGAAGAGACTGTCTTTTCCCCACTGTACATTCTTCAATCCTTTGTTGTAAATTAATTGACCATACAAATATGGGTTTATTTCTGGGCTCTCTATTCTGTTCCATTGATCCACGTGTCTGTTTACTGTGCCAGTACCAAACAGTTTTTGATTAGTATAGCTTTGTAGTATATTTTGAAATCAGGGGCCGTGATAACTCTAGCTTTGTTCTTTCTTAACAGTGCTTTGGCTGTTTGGGGTCTTTCGTGGTTTCATACAAATTTTGGTATTATTTGATCCAGTTCCTTGAAAAATTCCATTGGTATTTTGACAGAGATCATGTTGAATCTGTAGAATGCTTTGGGTAGTATGGACATTTTAACAATATCAATTCTTCCAATCCATAAGCATGGTATATCATTGCATTTTTTGTATCACCTTCAGTTTTGTTCATCAGTTTCTTACAGTTTTCAGAGTATAGGTCTCTCATTTCCTTGGTTAAATTTATTTCCAGTATTTTATTCTTTTGGATGAAATCGTGAATGGGACTGTTTTCTTAATTTCTCTTTCTCATAGTTTGTTATTAGTGTATAGAAACACAGCAGATTTCTGTATAATGATTTTGTATCCTGAAACTTCACTAATTCATTTATTAGTTCTAACAGATTTTTGGTAGCATCTTTAGGATTTTCTATATATAGTATCATGTCATTTGCAAACAGTGACAGTTTTACCTCTTTTCAATTTGTATTCCTTTTATCTCTTTTTCTTGTCTGATCTCTGGCTAGGACTTCCAGTACTATGTTGAATAAAAGTGGCAAGAGTAAACATCCTTGTTTTGTTCCTGATTTTAGGGAAACTGCTTTCAGCTCTTCACCACTGAGTATGATATTGGCTGTGTGTTTGTTATATATATGGCCTTTATTTGTTGAGATATGTTCACTTTATACCCACTTTATTGAGAGTTTTTATCATAAATGATGTTGAATTTTGTCAAATACTTTTTCTGCATCTATTGAAATAATCATATGATTTTTAGTCTTCATTTTGTTAATGTGGTATATCACACTGACTGGTTTGCAGATGTTGAACCATCTTTGCATCCCTGTAATAAATCCCACTTGATCATAGTGTATTATCCTTTTAATGTATTGTTGAATTCTGTTTGCTAATATTTTCTTGAGGATTTTTGCATCTATGTTCATCAGGGATATTGGCCTGTAAATTTCTTTTATTGTAGTGTCTTTATCTGGTTTGGGCATCAAGGTAAAGCTTGCCTCACATAATAAGTTTGGAAGTGTTCCTACCTCTTTCTTATTTTGGAATAGTTTGAGAAGATAGTTGTTAACTCTTCTATAAATGTTTGGTAGAATTTTCCTGTGAAGCCATCTGGTCTTGGATTTTTGTTTGTGGGAAGTTTTTTTTTTATTACTGATTCTATTTCATTGCTAGTGATCAGTCTGTTTAGATTTTCTATTTCTTCTTGATTTGGTCTTGGAAGATTATATGTTTCTAAGAGTTTATTCATTTCTTCTAGATTGTCCAATCTGTTGGAATATAATTGTTCATAGTAATCGCTTATGATTCTTTGAATTTCTGTGGTGTTGTTTGTAACTCCTTCTGTTATATTTCTGATTTTATTTATTTGGCCCTCTTTCCTTTTTTTTCTTGATGAACGTGGCTAAAGGCTTATCAATTTTGTTTATCTATTCAGGGAACCAGCTCTTGGTCTCATTGATCTATTCTGTTGTTATTTTAGTCTCTAGTTCATTTACTTCCTCTCCAATCTTTATTATTTCCATACTTCTGCTAACTTTGGACTTTGTTAGTTCTTCTTTTTCCAGTTCCCTTAGGTGTAAGGTAAGATTGTTTGAGATTTTTCTTGTTTCCTGAGATAGGACTATATTGCTACAAACTTCCCCCTTAGAAGTGCTTTTGTTGCATCCCATTAATTTTGGAACATTATTTTTTTTTCATTTTTATTTACCTCAAGGTATTTTTTTATTTCCTCTTGGATTTCTTTGTTGACTCATTGGTTGTTTAGTAGCAAATCATTTAGTCTACACACATTTTTTCCAGTTTTCTTCTTGTAATTGATTTCTGGTTTTACAAGATTGTGGTCAGAAAAGATTCTTGATGTGATTTCAATTTTCTTAAATTTATTGAGACTTGTTTTGTGGCCTAACATCTGATCTATCCTGGAGGATGTGTCATGTCCACTTGAAAAGAATGTGTGCTCTGCTGTTTTTGAGTGGAATGTTTTGTATATATCTACTAAGTCAATCTGGTCTAATATGTCCTTTAAGGACAATGTTTCCTTACTGATTTTCTCTCTGCATGATCCATTATTTGATGTAAGTAGGGAGTCAGAGTCCCCTAACATTATTGTATTACTGTCATTTTCTCTCTTTCGGTCTGTTAATATTTCCTCTATATATTTAGGAGCTTCTATGTTGGCTGCATATATATTTACAAGTGTTATATTATTCTCTTGTGATTTAATACCTTTATTTAGTGCTGTTTGTATTTCTTTCTCTTTCTTTTTTTGTGTATCTCTCATAGATTTGGTTTGTGTTTATAATGAGGTTTATATATAGCAACCTATATATATAGCATACATATGTCTACTTTAAGTTGATGGTTGCTTACATTTAAGCGCATTCTAAAAGCATTACACTTTTACTGCTCCCCCCATGTTTTATGTTTATGATGTCATATTTTACAGCTTTTTATTTTGTGTATTCCTTAACTATTTTAAATATAGACGATTTTTACTACTTTTGTCTTTTAATCTTCATAGAAGCTTTATAGGTAGTTGATTGACTACCTTTACTATATGTTTGCCTTTACCAGTGAGTATTTTCCTTTCAGTTTTCTCCTTTCTAGTTATGGTCTTTTTTTAGTCATCGAAAGAAATCCCTTTAACATTTCTTTTAAGGCCAGTTTAGGGATGGTGAACTCCTTTAGCCTTTGCTTGCCTGGGAAACACTTTATCTCTCCTTTGATTCTAAATAATAACCTTGCTGGGTAGTGTATTATTGGCTGTAAATTTTTCCTTTCAGTACTTTGAATATATCATCTCACTCCCTTCTGACCTGAGAAGTTTCTGCTAAGAAATCAGCTGATAGTCTTATGAGGGTTCCCCTGTATATAACTAATTGTTTTTCTCTTGCTGCTTTTAAGATCCTCTTTTTAACTTTTGACATTTTAATCATAATGTGTCTTGGTGTGGGTCTCTTTGGGTTCATCTTGTTTGAGATGTTCCGTGCTTCCTGGACTTGGATGTCTGCTTCCTTCAACCAATTAGGGAAGTTTTCAACAATAATTTCTTCAAATAGTTTTTCTGTCATTTTCTCTCTTGCTTCTCCTTCTGGGAGCTCTATAATGCAAACGTTTAGTACTCTTAATGTTGTTCCACAGGACCCTTAAACTATCCTTATTTAAAATTTTTTTTTAATTTTTTGCTATTTTGATAAGTGATTCCCTACCTTGTCATCCAGATCACTGATCCATTTTTCTGCATTCTCTAATGTGCTTTTGATTGCCTCCAGTGTATTTTTCTTTTCAGTTATTGTATTCTCCCATTCTAATTGGTTACTTTTTACATTTTATACCTCTTTGTTGAAGTTTTCACTGAGTTTATCCATTTTTCCCCTGAGTTTGGTGGCATTTTTATGACTATTTGAACACTTTATCTGGTAAATTGCTTGCCTCCATTTCATTTACTTCTTTTTCTGAGGTTTTATTATTTTGTTTAGAAGTTATTCCTTTGTCTCATTTTGGCTCTCTGTCTTTGTTTCTACGTATTAGGTATATCAACTACATCTTGGAAGAGTGGCCTTATGTAGGGACCCAATGATACACTTGACACACTTCCCCCTGCTCACCAGATCCAGGTACCCCAGGGGTGCCCCCCATGTAGGCTGTATGGGCCTCTTGTGGTTGGGTTACAATTGCTGCAGGCACATTGTTAGGCAGGGTTGACCCCTGGCTCAGTTGGATGTGTGGCTCAGCCATGACTACTGTTAATGTCCTAGTGGACAGGTCTGATCCCCAGCCCAGCTGTCTGTGAGACCTAGCTGTGAGTGTTGTGGGCATGCTGGTGTGTAGGGCTGGCTCCCCAGAGCAGAAACCACTTTAGTGGGGTGCCAGTGCAGGCCAAGCTCAGCTACTGAGTTGGTGAGGCTACTTCCTCTGGAGGGATCCTGCTCCTTGCTGGGTGGGGCAGGAAGGGAGCCATTTCAGAGGGGCCAGCCAGGGCAGGCAGGTTGCACAGGGCTGATCCTCAGGGGAATGTCAGGGTGGGGTGCATGGTATTATCTATGTTCACAGAGAATGACAAAAATGGCTCTTGGCAGCACCAGGACAGCTAGGTGAAAGGAGAGTTAAAAAAAAAAAAAAGGAAGAAGGAACCTGCCAGTGCTTTCGTCCCTGGAGAAAATTCCCATCAGGCCTCTCCCATACACACCCTAAAATTAGTCAGTGAGTTTCCTTCTTGCATGACCCAGCAGTTTTTAAGCTGCTGCTTCTGCACTAGGACTCAGAGTGAGTTTGTGTGTGAGTTTTCCTACAGTGGAGCCTCACTTTCCCACAGCCCTCTGGCTTTCCTGAATATAAGCACCACTGGTTTTCAAAGTGAGATGTTTTGGGAGTTCATCTTCCGGTACAGGTCCCCTGGACTGGGGAGCCCAACATGGGGCTTGGACCCCTCGCTCCACAGGGGGTACCTCCACAGTTGTGATATCACTCCCACTTACAGGTCACCACACTGCTGGTATGGATTCTGAGTAGACTGTGTTTCTGCCTCTCTTATCCTTCTTGATGTGACCTTTTAAAAATATCCTTAGTTGTGGAAAATCTGTTCTACTAATCTTCAGAATGTTCTCAGAGATAGTTTCTCTCTATGTGGTTGTAGTTTTGGTGTGTCCATGGGAGGAGGTTAACTCAGGATCTTCCTACTCCACCATCTTGGTCTGGATCCTCTGTGATTCATCTTCTTTCCTAGACTATGAGCTCCTTCTTGGAAGGGTCTGCCTCTGAACCATTTTTGTACTTATCCTCAGTGATACCAAGAACACTGCCTTGCATATAGTTAATTTCAATAAGTATTTCTTTTCTTGTGGTGGAATAAATGAAAAATTTAAACAGTTAAATCTACATTCTCACACCTGACTACAAACCATCTTCAAATTTTCAGAATGGAGAGTGTGCCAACATTTCATGTAAATGAAGAACAAGGGTTTTATTTAACTACATGCTCAAGTAACTACTAAAAAGTCAGAATCTTACTAAGATGATTTGACAGAAGTACAATGTCTATAACAAAGGTGGTAGCTATGGCACTGTATGTGTCAAAAATCCTCTCCCTTGGGTTTTATAAACACTATAGTAATGTATTTCAAACTTCAAGAACACTGGAGGACATTTGAAATAGAATGATTAAAAAGATGAAGATGAGGGGTTCCAGTTCAAGGTAATGATGTAGGAGACCCTTGAACTTATGTTATCCTACACACACACCAAATCTACAGCTATAAATGTGAAAATTCCCTCTGAAAGAAATACAGAAACTAGATGAGTGACTCATACATATCAGGCAAACAAGAAAATACCCAAATCAAAACAGGCAGGAGATACTGAGACACATAAACCTGACCCGCATCCTGGCTACACACAACTGGGAGGGAACTCACAACTCCTTGTATCTTCTTGAGTAGCAAAGTGTTTGACTCCACATCTGATACCCCACCTTTTAATACTTTCACCAGAGAGATGGGCCCCCAAAACATCCAGCTTTGAAAGCCAATGTGGCTTGCATGCACGATACCCACAAGGCTATAGCAAACACAGAGAAAGATCTTAAAATGTTAGTGTGGACTCACTGTGGTTATAACTCTAGGGCCCAGAGCAGAGACAGCAGACTAAAACACAACCACTCTTTTCATAAGAGAGGCCTATTTTCTTATCTTAATAGCTGTAGCCTGAGGAGCAGACTTCTATTTTAGCACATATAAACAGGCTAACTGCAATACTCTCCAGAGACCAGGAGGAAAGCAGCCCCTTCTTCATGCTGTCTCTCCACCTTGCTCCAGGTTGCTGATATGTCTCAGAGAAGCTCGTGTATGTGTCTGAAGCCCTGGTTCTTGTCTATACTTACATCAGGAAAAACAGACTTTAAACCAAGGACTGTAAAAAGAGACAAAGAAGGTCATTATATAAAGATAAAAGGTCAATTCAACAAGAGGATATAACATTTGCAAATATTTGTGCACCTAACATAGTAGCAGCTAAATATATAAAGCAAATATTAGCAGACCTAAAGGGAAAAGTAGACATGAATACAATAATAGTAGGAGACTTCAATACCCCGCTTTCATCAATGGATAGATCATCCAGATAGAAAACCAATGAGGAAACACTGGACTTAAATGACATGCTAGACCAGCAGGACTTAACATTTACAGAATATCCCATCCAAAAGCAGCTGAATATACATTCTTCTCAAATGTACAAGGAGCATTCTCCGCAATAGATCATGTCAGGTCATGAAACAAGTCTTAATAAATTTAAGAAGACTGAAATCATATCAAGCAACTTTTCTAACTACAAGGGTATGAAACTAGAAATGAATGAAAAGAAGAAAACTGGAAAATTCACAAATACGTGAAGATTAAACAACATGTTACTAAATAACCAATGTATCAAAGAAGAAATCAAAAAAGAAATCAAAAAATATCTTGAGACAAATTAAAAAGGAAATACAGCATTCCAAAGCTTATTGGATGTAGCAAAAGCAGTTCTAAAAGGAAAGTTTAGCCTACATTAAGAAATGAGAAAGATCTGAAATAAATAACACAACTTTACACCTCAAGGAACTAGGAAAAGCAGCACAAACTAAGTACAAAATTAGTATAAGAAAGATCAGAGTGGAAATAAATGAAATAGAGACTAAAAAAATCAAAATGATTAATGGAACTAACAGCTGGTTTTTGAAAAGATACAAAATAGACAAACTTTTAGCTAGACTCACCAAAAAACAAGAAAGGACTCAAATAAGTAAAATCAGAAATCATAAGAGGATACTATGAACATTTATAGACCCCCAAATCGTATAACCTAGAAGAAATGGAAAAACCCTAGGAACATACAACTTACCAAGAGAGAATCATGAAGAAACAGAAAATCTGAACAGATCAATAACAAGAAAGTAGATTGAATCAGTGATCAAAACTTCCTAACAAACAAAAGCCCAGAATCAGCTGGCTTCACTGATGAAATCCACCAAACATTTAAAGAATTAATAACAATACTTCTCACACTCTTCACCCCAAAAAAAGAATAGAAGGAAATATTTCCAAACTCGTTTGATGAGGTCAGCATCATCCTCATACCAAAGCCAGACAATGACACCACAAGAAGAAAAAAGTACAGGCCAATATACCTGAGGTACATGGATGCAAAAATATTCAACAAAATATTAGCCAAACCAAATTCAACAGCACATTGAAAGGATCATGCACTGCGACCAAGTGGAATCCATCCCTGAGATGCAAGGTTGTTTCAACATATGCAAATCAATCAAGGTGACAGAACACCTTAACAGGATAAAGGATGAAAATCAGGATCATCTCTGTTGATGCAGAAAAATCATTTGACAAAAATCAACCTCCTTCGATGGTAAAAGCTTTTGACAATTTAGGTATAGCAAGAACTTACTTCAACTCAATAAAGGCCATTTATGACAAGCCTACAGGTAACATCATACGTAAAGGTAAAAAACTGAAAGCTTTTCCTCTAAGATCTAGAAAAATAGAAGGATGCCCACTCTCACCACTTTTATTCAACACAGCATTGGAAGTTAGCCAGAATAAGTAGGCAAGCAAAAGAAATAAAAGGCATCCAAACTGGAAAGGAAGAATAAAACTGTCTCTACTTGCAGGTGATATGATATACATAGAAAAAACCCTAGAGACTTCACCAAAAACATTTTTAAAACCAATAAACCAATGCATTAGAGTTGCAGGTTACAAAATCAATATACAAAAATCAGTTGTTTCTAAACACTAATAATAAACTATCAGGAGGAGAAATTAAAAAGGCAATCCCATTCACAATTGTGTCAAAAATAATACATTTAGAAAAGAATAAGTTTAACCAAGGAGGTGAAAGATCTGTACATTGAAACTATAAGACAGTGATAAAAGAAATTGAAGAAGACACAAATAAATGGAAAAATAATCCATGCTCATGGATTGGACAACTTAATATTATTAGAAAGTTTATACTACCCAAAGTAATCTACAGATTCAAAATTCCAATGGCATTTTTCACAGAAATAAAACAAACAATCCTATAATTTGTATGGAACCAAAAAGACCCCGAAGAGACAAATTAATTTTGAGAAAGATAAATAAAGCTTTCTCAAGGCTTTATAAGAGGCGTTATGCTTCATACTGTATTACAAATATATAATAATCAAGCTAAGGTGATATTGGTATAAAAATAAACACAACTGATCAGTGGAGCAGAATAAAGAGCCCAGAAATAAACTCATGGATGATCTATTCTTTCACAACAAAGGAGCTAACAATACACAATGGGCAAAGGATAGTCTTTTCAATAAATGATGTTGAAAAGACTGGACAGACACCTGCAAAAGAATGAAATTGGACCCCTATGTTACACCATTCACAAAAATCAACTCACAATAAATTAAATGCTTGAATGTAAGACCTGAAACCATAAAACTTCTGGAAGAAAACAGACAGTAAACTCCTTGACATTAATCTTGGTGGTGATTTTTTTAGATTTGACACCAAAAGCAAAGGCAACAAGAGCAAGATTCAGCAAGTGTGACTACATTAAAGTAAAAAAGTTTCTGTACAGGAAAAGAAACTATTGATAAAATGAAAAGGAAACCTACAGAATGGGAGAAAATATTTTCAAATCATATATCTGGTAAGGGGTTAATATCCAATATATATAAAGAACTCTTACAACTCAATAACTAAATAAATAAATAAACCAATTTAAAAATGTGCAGAGGATTGGAACAGACATTGTTCCAAAGAAGAATTTCAAATGGTCAACAAGTAAATGAAAAGGTGTTGAACATTATTAATCATCAGAAAATGTAAATCAAAACTAAAATGAGCTATCCCTTAACATCTGTTAGAATGTTTATTATCAAACCGAGAAGAGATAACAAATGTTGGCAAGGATATGGAGGAAAGGAAATCCTTGTGCACTGGTGGTGAAAGTGTAAAATGGTGCAGCTACTACAGAAAAGAGTATGGAGATTTTCAAAAAAATGAAAAATAGAACTACCATATGATCCAGCAATTCCACTTCTGTGCATTTATCCTAAAGAAAATTACTGTCTCAAAAACATAACTGCTCTCCCATGTTCACTGTAGTATTATTTACAACAGCCAAGACATGGAAGCAACCTAAGTGTCCATAGATGGATGGATAAAGAAAATGTGGTATTTATATGCAATGGAATATTATTCAGCCATAAAAAGGAAGGAATTCCTGTCATTTGCAACAACATGGATGGACCTTGAGGGCATTATACTAAGTGAAATAAGTCAGACTAGAAAGACAAACACTATGATCTCACTTATACGTGGAATCTAAAACAAAAACAAAACCTCTAAACTCATAGATACAGAGAAAAGATTGGTGGTTGCTAGTAGGGGATGAAGGTGTCAAAATAGGTCAAAGTGGTGAAAAGGTACAAACTTCCAGTTATAAGATAAATAAGCCCTTGGGATGTAATGTACAGCATGGTGACTATAGCTAACAATACTGTATTGTATATTTGAAAGCCACCAAGAGAGTAAATGTTCAAAGTTCTCATCACAAGAAAAAAAAAGTTTGTAACTATGTGTAGTGATGGATGTTACTAAACTTACTGTAGTAACCATTTTGCACTATATACATATATCAAATGAACATGTTGTACACCCAAACTAATACAATGTTATATGTCAGTTATACCCGAATAAAAAAAGATGAAGATTGTGAAGACCATGCTCTATGAAGAATGATTAGTGGTATATAGCCTCAGGAAGGGAAAATGTGGGTGCTGAACTATGGAAGTGGGAATAAGCTTACTCTGAACTGCTCTGTAATACCCTGGATTTCTCACCTGCAAAACTTATATAACAATTGTATATTTCTCATAGGGTTGTTGCGAAGATTAAGTAAGTCATTGCATGTTAGACACTTAGAATAGTTCCTGGAAAATAGTAAGCACTATAAAAATGTTAGTTACTACTATTGTTATTATTCCTCCAAGAGTTGAACAAGGACCAATGATACAAACAGACAAATTTTCCTCTGTATAAGAAAGAGCGTCATGATCATTAGAATTTTCTAAACTCTCAAAATAGTAAAATAGTTCAACATTCAACTTAAATGCCTTTAAGTCAGAAACTTAGAGTATTTCAGTCTTGGGAAGAAGTCAGACTGCATAACCTCCCAGACTCTACGTAGGGACTACTGATGAGCTGAACAAGGCTTTAGCCATAAATGACAAGTATTTTGGAAAGGCGCTCTGCACATGTTTGCAAGACGTTAAGGAACATTCTGCATTCTCTTCCCATGGCATTTGGATGGAATTATTTATTCATTCACAGTCAGTAAAGTCTCACATCAGTCAGTATATGTGCATGGTGAGATTTATGACCATACATACAGAACTCTAAAATTAGGATTCTTTAGACATAAAGAACAATGAGGGTATGGGTTCAGGAGAAAGCCACAGGAAAGAAGTCAGGCATTGACAAAGTACCCACTTCACAACGGTGTCCAAAATACATTTTTTTTTTTTAATAGAGGCTAATCAAGGATGCTAGTTGGTGAATATGTCATTGAAAGCCTAATGTCCCTAAACTGACTATAGTGTTATCATCTATAGGAGAAAGCCAAGAGCAAACAACGATGTTTTATTTCCACCTAGAAAATCCATAAAGGCTTATATAGGACTGGCTATGCGTTGTTGTACTTCATTTTGTGTGTGTATATATTTGGGTAAGTATGAAGAACTATGCAGAGAATATGTCAATTTTCATATAAAAATAATTATCTTATATTAAAAGAAATGACATCAGAGACACCAGGATTCTACACAGCAGTAAGAAAGTGAGCCCAAATAATTCTTCATAAAGGAAAAGTCCATGTCATAGGCTCAGCAGTTACACTAAAGCTATTAAGTTGAACTTAAGTTTTCATAAATTCTACTGTCTCAAACTAATAAATCACTTGCACATGGAAAGATGTCAAACAAGTTCTCTCTCATCCTACATCTGGCAAACACCACAACTTCTTAACCCAATTGTTGGTCTCAACCTGTAACACCTGTAAATTTTCACCTAATTAAACATCTACTATATGTTGAATGATGGGGCAGAATTCTTGATTTCAAAAAAATAAAACCTACTCTGGATAGTTGAAACATAAAATAAATGTATTAAAGGATATTAGTTTGCAGGTTCTTGGGGGAGGGCCAGAGAGTCTGGCATGCAGTAAGAAACAATGCCCAAATCCTTCGAGGAATTCTCCAGAACGCAGGACTCGTGTGGAATTGCAGAAGGAGAAAAGTAGGAATGAAGAAATTAGCAATTCATGAAAAAGATGAAAAGGTGTAGCAGATTTGTTAGAGAGCACACTGAAGTATCAACATATGGAAAATGCAAGCTCTTACAATATATTCTTCTTCCACATTTTTCATTCCTAAACTCAACTGATATGACTGGTGCCTTTGGGGATAATTAAGTTGGGGAAAAAATGTGGACACACAACAAGTGAAAGCAACATGTAAAGAGAAGCCACAGCTCCAAGAATGCAGATACAGCTACACTATGAGAGTATCTGAAGACTTCAAGTTTTAATTCAATCAAGTTAATTAGAAATGGCTGTGAACACAGGTTCCATAAAACAAATTACGGTGGTTACTGGAGTTCAAATGATCCCAGCTATATAGAGACTGGAGAATTGCTGTCATTCGACTGAGAAACTGGCAAAGTCTACTGCGAACAAGTACTCAGAGTGTGGGGCTTGAGACGTTTAGGACCAGACTGAGTAAATGCCCTAGTAATACGGATGATAAGTAATATGGATGTTGTCATATAACAACGAAGATGAGGGAAGTCTTGTCATGATTACCTTCCATTATTAGTCTCCCAGTTTTCTACAGAAGGTATTTAACGCAAAAGATAAATCAATTTTAGGATAAAATTAAAATACTAGGTTTCTGTTTTGTTCCACCAGGAACCGTGAGTCTTATTTGTTATATTTGCTGAAAATAGGCATAAATTCATTTTTATATAGAGAAAACAACATTCTTTCAAGAAATAGCATTAGCTCTTAACTTTGAGGAGACTAGGCAGAGACTGAGAGGGAGAAGGAATGAAACAGAACATGATTTGTACTTTAATTTGGAAGAAAGCTGGAAATGCTGAAAAGCTCTTTCTAATGTCCTAAAATAGGTCCCTGTCCTTATTCCTATCCAACACCCTCCAAACTATTAAATTAATGACTCTGAAGTTTAACCCTAACCTCAAAGAATCCAAAATAGGACAATATTTATAACCACCACACTCTGGATCTCCTTTGAAGCAGGCAGACTGCAGAGAATTGTATTCTTACCTTTTTTTTCTGCAAAAAGCTTTACTGTTTCCATTTGGTCCACAGCTTGGGGGAGGGCTCCTGGGTGTTAGAAAAGCTGCCTAGTGCCTGCAGTGAGAGGCTCAGGCAGAAGCCCTGACACGAAGGGAGAGCAGAGGAGCCCCTCAAAGGCCGCTGGGCTCTGGAGGCTCTAGTCGTGCTTGAGGGTGAGCCTTTGGAAGAAGAGATACTCGCTCACCCCTGCCTGGGGCCGCCAGCCTGCAGAGGGAGGTCAAGTGATTGCCATCTTCTTGATGAGTTTCACCTGCTCATCCAGAAAGTGGTTCTGCAGGAAGTCACAGAGATATAGGGGTCTACGCAGGCAGAATGCAGGGAATGCAGAATCCAAACAGCCTGGTTCAGGTTCTTTTCCAAGGCCCCTGTGGCTTCCACGGTGTCCAGGGCTTTACCTCACTTACTGTGAATGGCTTCTGCATGTCCCAGAAGTGAGTGCGGCCTCCACGCTGGTTTTGCATCTTCAAGAGATGCTGGGCGCCCTCAAGCTTCTCCTTGGCCAACTCGAGGAAGAGGTGAGTGGCCCAAGCCCTGTGGAGCCACAATGTCTCCATCGAAATAGAAGCCCTGAGAGAATTTTTGTTGATGAGGAATGGTATCCGAAGCTACTGCTGTTGTCCTGCAGGAAAACAAAGGCACAGCTCCACTCATCCATTTTTAGCTGCCGAGCATATTTCTTCACGAGGAAGCAGAAAGGCATGTCTATCACCCTTTCTTGGCCAAGCACAAGCCTCAACTTGCAGGATTGTATATCCCTCAAAGAGAGTAGCAGCACTGAAGGACAGCTTGTTGGGAGGTGTAGGCAGCACCCTCATCTCCATTAACTCTGTCTAAACTGCAGCTAAGGAAAGCAGTGTGTGTGTCTGGCAATGCAGCTTTGACACAAGTCACAGCCTAGTTCCTCCCTCCACGCTCCTACCACAGAGACATTCTGCAACTTCTGCCTACCACTCCCACCCCAACTTCTCCCCCGTGAACTCTACTGTACGAAGTCTACAGCGTGCGGTTTTGTCCTTATTAAATGCTGCCTGCTGTTGTTTGATGTCTTTTCCCCTAAATGGCTGCACGTGGAGGGCAGAGGACTTGCTCTCAACACTTTTGTATCTGACCCAGAGCCCAGTGCAGTAGGTATGCCACCATGCTTGCTGGACTTCCTACCAGTGCCCATCTTCTCCATTTCTACCTTCCACCACTTGCTTCTGGTCTACAACAGCAGCTTGCTGGCAAAATGCTCACTTCTAGCAAGGCTGTTTCAACCCAAGTTGGAGAGGTTTGATCTGAGGAAAATAAAGACCTACCTGAGGGGAAAACATGATCAAGAAAATGTTAATGACCAGCTGAGTCACATCACACAGTGTTGCATTGTGACAGCATGAGGGATCCTATTGGGGGACCTGCAGAAATAATCTTTATATTTGAAGGCACTGTGGGAAGGAGGGTAAGTGAGCTGAGGAGGTACCCTGAGTTTGGGACACGCTGGCCCTTTAAAGGCCATGAAAGGCCAATCAGAAAGGCTCAGAATCACCAGAGGTTGAAATCAAACCCTCCCCTCCAAACTGGAGTTCCCTGAGGGCATCTCAGAAGAAAGGTTGCATTAGGAGGTTTGGAGAGGGAACCAAGATGCTAATGAAACATAAACTGGCTGCTTTCTGCAGAGCCTTCTGGGTAGCAGGCCACCCTCTCCCCCTTTCCTACCCATTTATTTATTTATATTCTTAATTAATGGAAATTTCAAACCCCATTAGTTCAGGAGGGGTCAGTAATAAACAGTTGGAGCGTTAGGTAGGCAGCACTACTGGGGAAGGGCAGAGGCTCTTCTTCCTGTTCCTAGATTCTGGTCACATGGCTAGCTTGGGATGGGGAGAGAAGATCCATTTTCTGGTTCTATGCAGGAGGGCTGGAGCCTGTTTTGATGGGCCACTGACCTCCACAGTATCTGAGTTTCTTTTCTTTTTTTTTTTCTTATTGAAGTATAGTTGATTTTCAATATTATATTAGTTTCAGGTGTACAACATAGTGATTCAATATTCTTATAGATTATACTCCATTTAACATTATTACAAAACAGTGGCTATATTTCCCTATGTTGTACAATATATCCTTGTTGCGTATCTATTTTAAAAAATAGCATTTGTGGTAACTGATGACTGTATGTTTTTGTTAAGGTATTTTTTAATAAAAGTAGTTATATGGACGGAGAAAGTATTTATTAGAAAAGGAAAACAGTTTATCTTACCAAGAAGTCTATGGGAAAAAGGAAAGTCCTATTGTTCACTGCCCAATTTCCTGAGTACACAATAGTGTCTGCTGAAGCCAAACTTCGTTACATGAGAACAAAATAGGAGTCCTATATTTGGAAATAATTTGAATTTTCCATTAATAACATAAATAATCAAGTAACATGTTACCATTTAAGAGAATTATAACTTAGATCCTCTCACCTGGTAAAGTTTCCCAGGAAGAAATTTTAGAAAATTACAAAAATCTATAGAAAAGTATCATACATGACTGTAAAACACCAGAAACATGCATGTCTTTTAAAGTTAAGAATAAAATATGGATGCACCTGGGCTTCCCTGGTGGCACAGTGGTTGAGAATCTGCCTGCTAATGCAGGGGACACGGGCTCGAGCCCTGCCTGGTCTGGGAGGATCCCACATGCCGCGGAGCAACTGGGCCCGTGAGCCACAACTACTGAGCCCACGCATCTGGAGCCTGTGCTCCGCAACAAGAGAGGCTGCGATAGTGAGAGGCCCGCGCACCGCAATGAAGAGTGGCCCCCGCTTGCCACAACTAGAGAAAGCCCTCACACAGAAACGAAGACCCAACACAGCAAAAATAAATTAATTAATTAATAAACTCCTACCCCCAACATCTTCTTTAAAAAAAAGAAAATATAGGGATGCACCTTCAATTACTGATGCTATCCAACAATGTCTTTGAAGTTCTAACCAATGAATAAGGCATGAAAAAAGTAAACTTATGAATATTAGAGAGAAAAAAATTGCCAGAACTTTAAGAGTATATTATTTTATTTTAGAAAATACTAAATAATCAACTGAAAAACAATAAGGCATTTAATAAGGTATTAATTATTTTCCTGTAAACTAACAATAACAAATTTGGAAGGTTAATGGCAAAATGTCCCATTTAAAATTAATCACAAATACTGTAAAATGTCTGAGAATATATACAAAAATAAATGTGCAAGAGCTAAACTTCAAAACAATTATAAAACTTTGCTGAGGGTCATAAAAGAAGATGTGGGTAACTGGAGTGATGCTTTAGTGTATTGTCTACTTGATAAGCTGATTCTAAAGCTTATCTGTAGGAAAGTATAAGAAAAAATATTCAATATATAACATTAATAAAGAACAGTGAGGGAGAACTATTCTACGTATCAAAATATACTATAAAGCTAAATCATTAAATCAGAGTAGTACTGTACACAGTACTTGAGGAAAAAGGTAAATAAAAATCAATGGATTAAACTAGAGAAGCCATGTACACATAGAATTACACATATGATAAAACTGGCACCTTTAAAGCAGTGGAGAAGAATTAACTATTTTTAAAATGGCATTAGGGTAATTTGACAATATTTAGAAAAAGGAAGAAAAAGTTAGGACCCTTTTATATGTCATATACAAAAGTAATTATCAGATGAAATGGAAAACAAAATGCAAAAAACAAACTATAAAAAGGTTAGAAAAACCAGAAGAGATTATTTTCATAATCATTGTTTGAGGAAGGTGTCCCAGTGAAAAACTCAGGAAAATATTTTCAAACTTCACCAATTTAAAAATTTAGAATCTTTACACTTTGGGGGTAAAAATCTTAAAATAAAAATTAAAAGTCTCAAAAAATATTAACATCAGTGAGCAATTTAAAGTTTCTATAAATCTATAAAAAGTAAATTCAATAAGTCAAAGTAAATGAACAGGAAATGTAATATAAATACTCACAAGTATCCAATGTATCTACAAATAGACATTCGATCTCAGTAGCAATCAAAATCATAAAGATTATGAATTTTGTCTCTTTGAAGTCAACACTCATGCATATTTGTTATTTCAAACAATAGTGTTAAAAGAGGTTGTTTCTTTTAGATGTTTCAGCAATGAAAGTTTTATATACTTATTCAAGTGCCTTAACTGTCTACTTTTGCAAAAATGTAATCATCTTTGAAAACCTGTGTTTTAAACAACATTAAAAACTCAATTAAATCACAATACATTTACACAATTTTAAACCTCTAAAGATATAGGCATTTTAGAATGCTAAATTTCTCATATTTAAAAACACACAAGAAACAAAAAGAATAATGTATACACAGTTTTTAAAAGTTACTAAGAGTTTAAAATGGTAATACACATATTGTCAGCATAGCTATGCAACCTGTGTGTCCCTGCCACTAGAGTCTGCATACTTTCAAGCAAACAGAGTCTTCAATTTTTATTTTCTAGTGCACAGCACAGTTCTTTATATCATAGAAGAAGCCTAATAAATATTTTCTGAATGAAAGCCAATCTTTATCCTCCTTCCCAGAATGTATGTATGCCAAGTTTTTCTTTGTTTACCCCCATGAATATAAATGAAATATGTCCCACACATAGATTTACTTGAATTATCTAATAGTGAATATATATGTATATATCCTGTAATCTTCATCTGCTTCTGAATACTTGTAAATAAATTATGATATCATGATTTAACAGAGCTGCAACTATTAGGCTTTGTGGATATATTATCTCAAGTTAATTCTTCAAGACTTCATTGAATAGAAAGAGGCAATTTGGAAGATTCTACGCTGTTAGACTAGCTTCATTAAAGTTAGTACCTTTCCTAGCAGTTGATTTCTACATCACAGTAACAACATGAATGAATGAATGGAATGTGTTCATGTTTGTCTGCTACATTGGCCAGATTTAATACATCCAGTAAATCAACAAAGAAAACCCAGAGGAATAGGCTGAAACTAAACAGAGACAGATAACCACCAAGAGCAAGCCAACTTCATACATGTTTCTCAATCTTTTACATTTCTAGCCGGTAGAAATGAATAAGCATTTTTCAATTATAAATATGAACTTTCAACCATAAAGATTGCAGGGAGTATAATTCAAGTTATATGTAAGGAATGTGGCTGGTTTAGTGCATTGCGTTCATTGTTCCAAGGTAGTAAATCCACCTCCAATTCGTCTAGTAAGCTGTACTTTCTCCCACTAATACACACGGCTCATTTAATGTGGAAATCCCTATTCCAAAATAGGGCTAAAAGAAAAGGAGAAAGACTTAGAAACAAAGAATAGGTTAGCAATCAAATAAAGTACATTTCCTACCACTAGTGGGTAGTAATGATGATGACAGCTAACAGTTCGATATCTAGTTTTCACTGTATATTAGTTCGATATCTAGTTTTCACTGTATATTAGGCAATATACCAAGTACTATATATTAACTGATTTGACTCTAATATCTTTAAAATATTATTATCTTCACTTAAGAGAAGAGACAAAAGAAGAGGAAACTGAGGCAGAGAGTTGTGCTGGTATACAGTATCTTTTTTGAAGAGTTTACACTTGAGTCTGCACTGAGTCTGTAATGCTCGTGTCTCATATTTAGATGTACATGAACAACTAGTAGTGAATGTTAAGGAGTTTGAAATTTTGTCATGGCCCATTGGCCAATTAGCTCAGTGAATGTAGCTGTAAATATACATACATCCATACATATATTTGACTCTGTGTGTGTGTGTGTGTGTGTGTGTGTGTACCTATACCCATATACACATGAGGCCGTCAGCTTAGAAAGGTTTTTCTTTTTGAGAATGAGAAGCGCTGATGATTCCATCTAGTTGCTGGGACCATAGCAGTGATTAAGGCTGACTGATCTGCCCTCATCCTTTCTTTTCCTTTCCTGTGTGACGTGCCCCATGTGGCTAAGGAAAAGGTAAAGCAGTTGTGCTGAGATGGCGGACATTTATCTCATGTAGAAATTATTTTCCCTGAGTGGCACCATGAAAGAGGACTTCTTATATTTTGTTTCAGAATGAGCCTTTCAAAGGAACACATCCTGAAACTCAATTAAATCAAGAAATTTATAGATTGGAATCATGGTTACATACCTCAGTAAAACAAGGGGAAAGTTCAACTGCTAAGTCTCATAAATGAATATATTTGATGTCATTTGAACCAAGAAGCAACATATAATGTTTAAGAATACTGACCCTGGAGGTAGAGTGCCTGGCTTCAATTCTACCAGCTGTGGTCACATTCCTTAACTCTCTACAAACATCCATCAACTGTAAAACTGGGGAAAATTTAACCTTAAATACAGAGAATCAAATAAGTGTGTGTATATGTATGCGTGTGTGTGTATATATATACATATTTTTTAAATTTATTCCCAATATAGTGTTCAAATCAAGGCCTGGTATATAATAAGTGCTCAACTGCTATTTTATTTATAAAAATATGCAGATTTGTTCGTTTATGGCATTTTTAATCTCTTAAGCCTTGTAAGGGCTCTGACTGTTCTGGATCCAATCACCTACTATATCTGGAGACTTATAAGAGTAAAGCATTAGTAGAAAAATATGAAGTGGCATATTATTTCTATTGTGTCTGTTATTAACATTCCAAGTATATCCTGAGGTAATTAAAGTTTAGTCTTAAAAGAGAATCTATGAATTCACATAGTTTGATATCTAGTTGATACCTAAGATTGAATATCATAATTTACAATTTAATTTTTACTAAAATGATATAATTGCATTGCATTTTTTTCCATTTGGGGGCTTATAGAAAGGACATCTTCGTATATGAATTTTAAATAATATTTCCATCAAGGAGCTCCTCAGAAATACTGCCTGGGAAACCTGAAGTTTACTGGGAAACAAATTTGAAATATTTTAAAATTAATCCAATAGGTTCCCTGTATCCCTTCTCTCTTCGTATGTAATTTGCATACCAAAAATGATTATCAAATTGCCTACAAATGTCAAATATTTAACATAGCTGTAATTAATCCTGATTAAATACCTCACATGATGTACAGTTCATAATGTTCATACATATATGAACATAAATATATACGTGATATACAGTATAACACACAAAAAATAGGAGAATTAAAAAAATATCCAACAATTCTAGATCCGGGTAAGATGGAATAAGCACACTACTCCCTGACTCTCCCACTTAACATAGCTACAAACCTGGATTGCACATAGACCTGCTATTTAAGGACTCCAAAAATTTAATAGTAAAATGCAGATTAAGTGAAGACCCCAAAGAGCTTTTCTTTATGTGGGTTTTATCTACTGATACTTACTATATTAGAAATTTAAACTAAGAAACTGTTAAAACACAAGCTCATCTTCCATTAGCTAACAGAGTGGTGATGTCATCACCACATAACACAAGCCTCTGGAAATTTTCACTGTGCATTCATATGAGAAAGAGTGAAAAGTACAAATAACATCTTAGTGATATAGGAAATACTTTTGACCACACTTTGAGAACTCTGTCTTGTGTGCAATGAATAAAGAATAAATATTGTTTTGATGCATACATGAAGTGTTCACCAAATTGTGAAACAAAGATTCACAAATATTTTAAACACTAATTTCATACTGAAAAATTTTTTAAAAAGAATACTCTATCAAAAAGCTAAAAAAATGTTTAGAAAAAAGACATTTCTAAATAATACAGACACATGTCATTTGATGTCTTTTCCCCAGCTCTGGTTCCCAGCAGTACCTTCTAAGGCTCTCCATTCACAGAGGATCATGGTAGAGTTAAGAAAGACACCAGGTTCATGCTCCACCACGACCCTTTTACAATTAGGATTACATTGCCATTGAGAAAGGACTCACTTGAATAAGTTAGATGTTTATATATAAAGACTGTTTATATCAAGCTCTCCTAATTTGGGGACCAAATTCACACTAGCAAGGCCATATCTGGGATAGTAGAGATGACCTGAATCAGTATTCAAATATCTGTGAACGGTCAAAATTTTTCCAGACTTCCAGAGAGGAAACCTGTCTGTTAAATTTCTTATTATCCAAGAATTACTCTGAAAAAGATAAATGGTTCAGCATTCATTAACAAACATGTGTAAGAAATTATCAGATACTATACCTATTAAAAATTATGGACTTAAGATGACCTATCTAGAGTAATATTCTTGAACCTGTAGGAAAAAAATATTATATAGATTACCTTTCATTTTACAAGGTAGCATTAATTTCTAAGATTTAAAAGAATTTCCAGTAAAAATAATTTTCCTTACTTGGCTTTAAAAATCTCAGGGGCTGGGAATTTTCAGAACTCAAATAACTTATTCGATTTTTTCAAAAATATTTTAACCTCAGTAGAAAAATATATATAAATTATGTTTTAGAAGTTTAGAAATATAAACAAATATAACACACATAATAGAACATAAAACAGGTTTGAGCAATGTTAAAATATAAATGTTTAATCTGTGACTTTAAAAGGTCTTAATATATTTTAGACCTGGCTATGGACTCTGGCACCAAGGGAAAGGATAGTCTCTTTAATAAATGATGCTAGGAAAACTGGATACCCACATGCAAAAGGATGAAATGGGACCCTTATACTGTACACAAAAATCAATACAAAATGGATCAAAGAGTTGAACAAAAGACCTGTAACCATAAAACTACTAGAAGAAAACATAAGGGAAAGCTTCTTGAGGTTGGTCTTGGCAATAATTTCTTGGATATGTCACCAAAAGCACAGGAAACAGCAGGAAAAATTAAAAAGTGGGACTGTATCACACTGAAAGACTTTTGCAAAGCAAAGAAACAACAAGATGAAATGGCAACCTACAGAGTGGGAGAAAATATTTGCAAAACATATATCTGATAAAGAAAGGGCTAATATCCAAAATACATTTTTAAATTACACAACTCAGTTAAAAAACAATCCAATTTAAAAAATGGACAGAGGAAATGAGTTAATATTTCTACAAAGAAAACATACAACAAACAAGCATATGAAAAGATGCTCAACATCACTAATCATCAGGGAAATGCAAATGAAAACCACAATGAGCTATCACCTCACACCTGTTAGAATGGCTAATATGAAAAAACCAGAAGAGAACAAGGTTGGCAGGTTGTAAAGAAAAGGAAAGCCTTGTACACTGTCAGTTGGAATGTAAATTATTGCAACCACTATGAAAAACAGTATGAAAACTCCTCAGAAAATTAAAAATAGAAGTGACATATGATCCAGCAATTCCACTTCTGGGTATATACCCAAAGGAATGAAATCAGGATCTAAAAAGGTATCTGCACTCCCATGTTCATTGCAGCACTATTCCCAACAGCCAAAAATGGAAGCAGCCTAAATGTCCCTTGATGAACAAACTGATAAAGAAAATGTGGTATATACATACAGTGGAATATTATTCACCTTTAAGAAGGAGGAATTCCTGCCATTTGCAACAATATGGATGAACCTAGAGAACATTATGGCAAGTGAAATAAGTCAGGTACAGGTGGATAAATACTATGTGATACCACTTATATGAGAAATCTAAATAGTCAAACTGATAAAAGCACAGAGTAGAATGATGGTTGCCAGGTGCTAGGGAGAGGGGAAATGGGGAGGTGTTAGTCAAGGAGCACAAGTTTCAGTTATGAAAGATGACTAAGCCCTAGAGATCTACTGTAAAATATAGTGCTTATAGAAAACAGTACTGTAGTGTATATTAAAAATTCACTGAGAGTAGTACTTATATTAGGTGCTCTTATCAAAAAAATAATAACGATAAATAAAGAGGGCAAGAGTGAGATATTGGAGGTGATGGATATGTTTCTGATTGTGGTGGTCTTTTCACAAATGTATACTCATGTCCAAACTTATCCAGTTGTATACATTAAATGGACAGCTTTATGAATGTCCATCATACCTCAATAAAGTGGTTTAAAAAACATATTTTAACTGCCTAATTTTGTTTCTACTTGAGCGGATAATATTGGTTCACTGTCATATGGGAGGACTAAATGATATGAACTCACTAATCTGATAATAATTTCAGAGGACAGGAAAAAACAAAACTGGTAATATGACCATGGTCCTGTTCTGACAGGTGAGTAGTAGAAAGAGGGAAGAAAGGAATTAAAGCCCAACTACAAATTACATTTCTTATCTTCGTTATCTTTGTTATCCTCAGTAAAGCGAGTCATGTCATTTTTGGCATCTTTTCTCCAATCTGTTATTAACAATTTCCACAAAGCCAAATGCAGACACCCCCAAGATAATCTAGCTTGCTGCAAACACTTTGAAATTGAACAGGGACCAATCTAGCTTGAGGCTGTCATGGTCAGAAAATTGTTTCCTGGAGAAATTGAATAGTCAAAGGAAAATAAAAAACCTCTAGATTTCTGGGATATCTGAAAGAAGAAAATTCAGTTTCAACCCATTAACGCTACAGTTAGGCACACCAATCAACAAGGTCTGCTGCTGAAATCTTTTACTGAATATTTTACTGCCTCTGGCATATATATAAATAGGCTATCTAAGGATCACCAGACACCTAAGGTAGGTATCAGACAAGAGAGACAAAAACAAACAAAAGAAAAGCAAAACTTGGGAAAAAAAGACACATTGCTGAAAAAAATAGGAAAAAAAATCCAAACCCGTAATTAATATCCTCTGAGACATAAAAATCAATTTATAAAACAAGAATACAAAACTACAAGAAAGAGTATTTGGGGTGGTGGGCAGGAGTTGAAAACATAATAGCAGAAGTTTTAAATTAAGTTTGGGTATGAAAGATAAATTGAGAAAAATCCCTCAGAAATTTTAACAAACAAAAAGTACCAAGAAGGAAAATAGGGAAGAAAAGGTATGAGAGGGTAGAGGGGAAGGAAAAGGGAGAGAATTGAAAGAGAAAGGTGAATTGAAAACCCTATTAGGAAGGGAATTCTGGTTTACTTTGGATGTTGTCAAAAAGTGAAACCAATTAATCACCAAAGTAGTAAAAGTTTTCTGTGCACACACCAGAAAGACAGTTTGAGAATTGGGAACACTCAAATTAAATATTGAATGAGACTCTGGGTAAATTATTAAAAGTAATGACTATTTTTTCTTCACAGTGATTGGTTATAACCTTAGAATTTTCTTAAATAATAGAGAATTGGTTAGTGGCTACCTCATATCCATTTTGGGAACCAGTTTAAGTTGTGCTTATGATTCCCAGATGCATAAGCAAGAAACGACCCAAGTCAATATCATGAACAAGCTAAATTAAGCTTTGTTTGTATGACTAAACTGATTTTTGTCGCTCAGGGAATTTTCAAGGCTGCTTGTCAATTTGCGTTTGATTTTAACACCAATTAAAATGAGAAGTTAGGGCTTCCCTGGTGGTGCCTGCTAATGCAGGGAACACGGGTTCGAGCCCTGGTCTGGGAGGATCCCACATGCCGCGGAACAACTAGACCCGTGAGCCACAACTACTGAGCCTGCGCGTCTGGAGCCTGTGCTCCACAACAAGAGGGGCCGTGATAGTGAGAGGCCCGCGCACTGCGATGAAGACTGGCCCCCGCTTGCCACAACTAGAGAAAGCCCTCGCACAGAAACGAAGACCCAACACAGCAAAAATTAATTAATTAATTAATTAACTCCTACCCCCAACATCTTCTTAAAAGATAATAATAATAAATAAATAAATTAAATTAAATGAGAAGTTATATGTGCAACCAGTGTTGGACTCACTGAAACACCAGGCTTCTCTGGTCCAGAGGAAACTAACCTAGGAGGTTGTTTTTTATTTTCCAAGAATAGAGGAAGGATAGAGGGAAGGGGATAATTGAAGCACGTCTACTGAATCTCTATGTTCAGTTTCACAGCTCCTGAGTACTCTTCTGTAAAAAAAAATGGTCCATCTCTGCTATGAAGAATTACAGACAATTTGTGAGACAGTCCTGTAAGTATTATTTGCAAAGCATGGCTCAGCTCTAATTATAAATGGAGATAACGCTCTTATTTTGAGAGATCTCTCTGTATCCCAAAGTAACTGAACCAACTCTATGGTTATTCCAGGCCTCAAAACTTCTCTAAAGAATGCATTCTGAATTTTCACAAACTCTAATCCAAAACAGGTCTCTTCATGACACACCATACTGAGACCTATTCATATCATTTGTAGCTAGAGCAGACCTGTATTTTTTAATTTTCTATGATCCCAAGGATAATACCAAATAAAGAAGCATCTTTCTTCCAAATCCCAAAGCTTAAAGTATTTTTTTACAGGCACAACAGATGATAACGTTTAATTTGATTGATCTCTGAGAATCTGGCCTCTCAGTGAGGGAGTTAGCCTTGCAGAACTGAGAGAGTGCTGAGGTGGGCATCAAGACCGGTCCACACGATAAATCAGCGGCAGCTACTTGATTTGGACTCCCTTATGATACCCAACCACGGCAGAGGAATAAGCGGTGCTTCCTCAGCCAAGATGAGTGAGACAAGGAATAGGGCTGACTGCCAAGGCTATGACACATCTCACTGCCACCAGCATTAGATTTCATTCAGGAATGACAATCAAACGTGTAACTGGGATGGCACGAGACCAACGTAATAGAATAGTAGCTGGGATAGATTGTAAGGATTTCTCCCCCAGTTTTCCATTCCCTGGTTAGTTGATCAAACACTTATCTAGGTACTGCTGTGAAAGTTATTAAGTTTGCTAATCAGCTGACCTTAAGATAGGGATAGTCTCTTGGATTATCCAGGTGGGCCCAATGCCATCACACGAGCATAAAAAGCAAAACAGGAAGATAGAAGACGCAGTATGAAAGATGCAGCAGAGATGGAGGTCAGACAGATTTCAAGCATGAGGAAGGTTCAACACACAATTGCTAGTTCTGTGATGTATGGACCCTTGTGGAGCTAAGGGTAGGCCCTAAACTGACAGCCAACAAGGAAATGAGGACCACGCTCTATAACCACAATGAAAGGGATTCTGCCAACAACCCGAATGAGTTTGGAAGTGGGTTCGTTCCAGAGCTTCCAGTTAAGAGCCCTTGATTCAGCCTTTGAGACCCAGATCAGAGAACCCGGTGAAGCCAACACAGACTTCTGACCTACAGAACTGTGAAATGACAAAATGGTGTTATTTTAAGCTATTAAATTTGTGGTAATTTGTTACAGCAGCAATAAAAATCTAATATAAATGCCCAACCTATCAGTAGAGCTTGCACACAGGCTACACACAGTAACTGCTAACTACCACCCCTGGCTATGCCATGTAATGTTTTACCTGAAACTAGTGTTGCTGCCTATCTAACTACTGAAGTACAAAATGTTTGTTGCTGCATATTTTCTCCTACATTCTATTTACAGTCAAATAATGCATAAATTAAATACCTGAATATTCATTATCCACGTACACTAGTCCCATTTGTACAGGTATTTAGTGGCAAGGGCAATAGTACTGATACCTGTAATAGTAATGATTTCATACCTAGGATTACCTGTAATAGTAATGATTTCATACCTAGGATTCTAATCCATTTAAAACATTCTAGAGGCTCACAGGTTTCATGTAGGAGACTGCTCACAGCATTTTATATAACAATAAAGAATAAATAAAATACAACATGGCACAATTATTACATGAAATATTATGTAACCCTTGAATAGATTTTTGAAGGAAATGATCTCCAGTTGCTAAATGAAAGCAGGATACTAAATTGTATCAACTATCTGAGTCTAATTTTATTAAAATTACAAATACACTTGCACACACAATGAAGACAGGAAAGAAATACATTGTTATGGTGGTCATTAATGTGTGGTAGGTTATTAGTAATTTTTACATATTTTATCAAATTTTTATATATTATTACTTTGCAATTTGATTTTTTTTAAAAAAACACTGAATATTAATCTGTAGAATTAGTTTGCTACTTATACATATGGCACTAATTCTATATACTACTTTGCCAAATTGACCTTTTAGCACATTGGTTCCCTCATCTTCAAAAATAAATTGACCCAAAGAACCTAACATCTCTTTGAACACAAAAATTCTAAGAATATCTAAATATAGAAGTGTCACGAAAACCCTAGGTTTATAATGTATAGCCCTAGAATCATCACTTGGTCTTCAGCACTTTGCTATTTTTCTCCTTCATGTCATCGTTGCCATAGGTCCTTTATGAGCCCTTTTTGAACTCTGAACATGAATCATCTCTTAAACCACAATAAATGATCTTCTTATCATCCTGTCACTACATGAGTTTTGAAGACAATTAAGAAAGTACAAACAAGAGCACAAACTATTGGGAAGTTGCTATCTTAATTTTTCTTTATATTTTTTAAGTAATATTCTTACATAAATGACAACTACATAGAAGTATTTGTGATTTTCCTTTTCAAAATATTTATGCTCTTATCATTGCCTTATATTAACATTATGCATACCAAAATAAGGTTTGCATATGTTTGTTTGTAAGAGTTTTTAATTGAATTCATTATTTTAAAAATTATCAAATCTATTTTGTATCATTAAAATTATATTTCAGCCATCTAGTTTAAAACTTAATAAACTCTATGCATATCTGTTTTCATTTTTTTTAAATCCTGTCTTTCATATATTTCATTCTATATGTAGGAGTATAAATAAAATTTCAGGTGGAAGCAAATTTGGTACAATTCTTTTGGAAAGCATTTTAGCAAGATACATAAAGAGAATTAAAATGATTAAGCAATCTGACCTCAAAATCCACCTGGAAATTTATCCTTATGAAATGATTCAAAAGAAATAAAAGATCAATGATGGATATTTACTTCCATTTAAAAAACTTTCATTCAGTTATGAGCTTAAAAAATCTATTAGCATTCATCCTGAATTGTTTGAATTTCTCATCTACACAACCCAGATTAAACCTAATTTCTTAATGTACTAATTTGCATTAACCCTCTAAGCCTAAAGAATGCATTAGAAATTTGGTACTCAGTGAAGGAATGGTTTGGAATCTATTTACCAGACTAATAAGTGCAAATAACATTCCTTGAAATATCACTATATTTAAGTTATTACAAATGGCTATGAAACTTTTTCTTCACTATTATCTCTTCACAAATGAATATAAAACCATATAAATAAATGCAATTCCTGTTCTGGTATGAATTTAAATGATATTACTTTGCAAACGAATTCAGTTCACCATCTGAGTTTGCAAATATGTGCTGTCAATACCAAGCAGTTTCTTTCTTGTACCACAGAACAAAACAAACAAAATAAAACAAAACAAACATAACAACATCATTATTGGAAAGATCAAGACTAAAGTTTTCTTTTTTAAAAAATGCAGATAAAATGTTGAATTACTAAACTGGTGAAAGAAGAGCTAATATTTAACAGAACCATGATTAGTTGTTGCCGTATGTTGTGGTTTGTTTTCAATGTTGATTCCACTGGTAATGTGATTGTAGGTGATACAAACAAGCAAAGACGTGATCAGAGGAGAAAGCAAGAAAAGGGCAAACATGATAAAGTGTAATTAAGTAACTGAAATTTTTATCTGTTGACCTTATATAATATACTATCTATACTGAACTCAGATTGACATATGACATTCTTAATATAATGACTTATTGAGGAGATGAAAGCATTATTGACCTGCTGTGGGGTTTTGTTTGTAATGAGTTACTTTGTTTTGTTTAAATTTGGCATTCATAAAGGAGTATGACACTCAAACTCACCCTCTGACTCAGTAACCAGATATTTGTACTTCATAAGCAGGAACGCTTATAATCTGAATCTGAATTCCTCAGTTAACAGGGTTTCAAATTGTTCTTAGAGTTTTATTAAAGTGTCTCTTCTCTTGTTTTTGCTTGTGATACATCCAAGAAAGTTAATGTTTTAAGTTAACAAAGGGTTAGTCCAATGAACTTGATCCCCTTTAGGGTTTTTCATTACATCTTCATGGTTAGTAATCTTACAATTACTTATAATTACTTTTAAGTAAGCTTAATTAGCAGTCATTTTATTTACTTTAAAAAAAAATCCTAAAGTCGTCTATATTTCATTGCCTTCCTTTTTATTCCGTAAACCATTGAAATATGGTTTCCATTCCCACAATTCCAATAAAATTGTCCTTGCTAAGACTGGTAATGGCCTTTATACTTGTTAGACCATCTGGAAACTGTTAAATCTTTAACTGACAAGCCAGGACAAATGTATATTAAAATATCTCTTGTGCTCAGATTTCTTGGATTTTTTTTTAACCTAATAATTATCTCTTTAGATGGTTATTTGATATTGGCTAAATAAGTAGAAAATTTAGGCCCCAGATCTGACTATTTTGTTTTGCTGGTTTGGATTTGGGGTAAGTGAAAATTGTTTGACTTGTGCAAAGTGAAGAATCAAAACAGATAAGCTCATCAGATGGTGATTGATAAAGCTATAGCTACAACTTCAAACCTCAGGAAAAGATTCAGCCCTGCACCTCCTTGCAGGACAACCTGGTGCAGCAGCCTGGCCACTCCCACCCTGTTCACTGAAACACAGCTCTCTATCTCTGTCTCTGTCTAAAAAAAATGGGAATTAGTACATTACAGGGACCTGAAACTGTAGAGCGAAATCTTACTTTCTTTCCACTCTGCTCGTATCTACCTACTAGGGTTCCGATTGTGGATAAGATCGTGGGATATATTTTCTGTTTAGTGACTTCCCTTCCCTTCTAGAACTGGGGAAGTGGAGGGCGCAGTAAATTAGGCATTGCGTTTAACCAGAAGGTCTCTTTTCCTTGTCATCATGTGCAAAAACAGGACATGATCTTATGACCTAAGTGCAAGACTCAGCCACCGCAACGACAGCTTCTCTTATTTCTTGCAGTTGTGACACCGTTAAAAGTTTCCCATTAAAATTTAAATTTAAAATTTTTTAAATTTAATAATGACACCATTAAATTTTCCTCATTAAAAGTCTCTTCCTCTGGGCTTCCCTGGTGGCGCAGTGGTTGAGTCTGCCTGCCGATGCAGGGGACACGGGTTCGTGCCCCGGTCCAGGAAGATCCCACATGCCGCGGCACGGCTGGGCTCGTGAGCCATGGCCACTGCGCCTGCGCGTCCGGAGCCTGTGCTCCGCAACGGGAGAGACCACAACAGTGAGAGGCCCGCGTACCGCCAAAAAAAAAAAAAAAAAAAAAGCCTCTTCCTCCTTAGTTTCAGGAACATTACACTTCTGCTTTACATGGCGCTCTTTGTCCTTCCTCCCTTTCAGTTTCTTTAAGGGAAGGATACAGTACCCACACTCATTAAATACCAGTGTCTCTCATTTCCATCCTTGACCCATTCCTCACGCTGCAAATTCAGTGGTGTGGGTGTTTCTATAACATCAATTACTGTGCATATTTCAAGTTCTCTCAACAGGTAGGGAGGAATATCTTAACTATCTACCTTAACTACCTACCCATTGTCTCTACTTTGATGTCCCACAGCCATCTCACACTCAACAACTCTAGCTAAACTCTACTCCTATTCTAATTCTCTGATGTCTATACGTATGCACTAGCATCTATCCAATTGTTCAAAATGGAGACATTCCCCATTCCCCCAAAGGGAACGGGAAATAATCCCCTTCCCTTTCTCTCCTCAAAATCTGTAGTCACCAAGCAGCACCTGTCCTTTTATTTTTTTCCCCATCCTTGGAATTCATCTCCTCCTTTCTCACTTCACTAAACACCATCTCACTATTTTTTTCAGGATAGTATCTTTGTCACTAAGATGATCTCCTTTCTTCTCCTACTCTACAAATCATTCTTCTCCCTGTCACAATTCAGTCTTTCTAAAACAAGAGCCTAATAGTGTCTTTTTCATACTTAAAATTATATCATACTTCAATCCAGTCTCCAAGATCAAACCCAATCTCTTCCGCACAGTGTAGGACCTTTTACATATGCTTCCTGCCCAACCTTTCCAGAATTAATTAGTTTGGCTGATGATAGCTCCTATAACAAATTTTAATGGCTTTTATTAATACAACTTTCTTTTTCTTTCCCATAACTATCAAGGTGAGAGTTTCTAGTCTCTGGGCAGCTTTCGTTCACACAGTGTTTCAGGGCCACGAAAGCCTCTGTTTTGTAGTTCTGTCATCCCTTAGGGTCTCAGCATCTTCTGCAACAAGCCAATGGGAAGGAAACAGTATGGTGAAGGCTCACCTAGAGCTTAAGATTCTTAGTTTGGAAGTAATACCTTGGTTTCTTCTCACACTCTGTTGGCTGAAATTCAGTCATATGGCCAAATAGTAGCTGGCCACTTGTCAGCAGCAGCTCTATACCAAGGAAGAAGGAACACAAATTTTGGGGAACAGTTCATTTTCTCTGCGTCAACATCAAAAGTCTCCTTCCGTTCCCTATCTTGCTCCCTGTTGCATGGCAGCCATACTTAACCCTCGTACTCCTGAAATACACTATGGCATCCCTTGGCATATGTTGCTGCCTTCTGCTCATGGTTATCTTCTATTCATCTTTAAAAATGCAGCTGAGAAATCTTTTTGTGTAGAAAGCCATTACAGAACTCTTATTTCTGGATTAATATCCTCCCTATGTGTTCTATATTTTTTTGTTGCAATAGGTGCTTGGAAAATCTTGATAGACTCAGTTATGTACATTTTACGTTCAAAAATGTTCATCTCTCTTCTCAGTGGGACCTAAAAAATATGAGTGTTGAAAATGAAACCTGACTCATTTGGAGCGATTCTTATTACAAATTTATGAAAATATTTTTGGTAAAGTAAAAGGATTTATGATTTTATAAATAGCTGTTATCATACAACTGGTAATATACAATTTGTTAAACAGGAGCTTTTTGTGTGTTTTTAATCTTAAGTGAAAAACCTGTAGAAGATGGTATAAAAATCTTTTGCTTAATAACACTCACTTCCTTATTTTTCTGAAGAGACACCAGACATCATCTCTCAGCTTCCTTTGCAGTTAGGTGTGGCCATACATTTGAGTTCTGACCAAGGAAATGTGGACAGAAATGATGTGTCTCAATTTCAGATCTGGCCCATAAAAACCTCTCATATGCAACCAACTTCTTTCCCCTGCAGACTTAGTGTCAAAGCCCAGAAAAATCTCGAAAGCCATATGTTAAAGATGTCAGTGTTTCCATGAGCCTGGGTCCTTGAGTGATGCTGTAAAGCAGAGCCCCCAGCCTACCAAAAGGGAACACTTCCATTTGGCTGTTATGTTGTGAATAAAAAAAACAAACAACTTTTATTATGTTATGTCATTGAAGTTTTGAGGTTGATAATGCCACCAGCATTATCCCAAATTATACAGCCCAGTGTTGATGACTAAAGAATTCATGTTTGGTGATCTCCTGGAAAATTAAAAATCTTTGCTAACATTAATATTTCAAAATAGATAAATTTGCCTGACCAATGGTGAGCCTGAGGCACTCAGATGTCAGGACCTTCTGCTGCTTCCCTATTGTACCAATTTCACCGTGGGGCTGCGGGACTCTCTTGGAGCTATCAGCTACAGCAGTTGGCCTAAACAAGAAAACAAAAAGCAAAAAAGAGGATTTTGGAAAGAATATATTAAGATTCTCGGTGGTACAATGTTAAGATTATTTTAAAAATAACTTTAAACAGCTTAAACAAAAAGAAAGAATCATGAAGAGCTATAACCATGGTGTAAAATTATAAAGACATAAACCCCACCATGCAGAAAAGGACAGCAGTACAGAATCCTGTTTATTTTTAGTATGCAATCAGATGAAAAACAAAAATAAATACTCTTGGTGAGTCCATAACCACAGCCAGCTTACACATAACAAGTCATCTGGAACTATGTAAGTCAGGGTCAGTGCTGTGGCTCAAAGGGGTCATTATGCTCTTGAGATCGTTCCACAATTCCTATATGTATGTGTGTGTGCATGTGTGTGTATGTAAGTGTATATACATGTATGTGTGTAGGTATGTACATTTGTATGTGTGTATATACAGAAATATATATATACACATACATAGATAAAATTAGGCAGGAATGCTTTTCTCAAAGTCCTCAAGAAGATTTTTCCTCAGCCAAATCTGAGAAATATGCCCACGTGTGCACCAATCACAGGCAAAGGAGACAGGCCGGTGTCAATACAATTGTCTACCAATGAAAATTCATACTTCGGGTTAGGACACTTGTTCCATGAACACATTGCTCCCCAATACGTAACCAAAATAGGATTCCCTTACCAAGTGGTTCTCAAAGTGAAGTCCATGGACCAACATTATCAGCACCACACATGAACTTATCAGAAAAGCACATTCTCAGGCTCCATCCCAAACCTACTGATTCAGAAAAACTGAAGATAGGGCTTCACAAATTGAGTTTTAACAAGAATTTCTGGTGCTTCTGATGCACGTTAAAATTTGAGACCCACTACTCTACCATATAAAAGCAGATACTGAGTTTGGGGTAGGCGACTAATTGTTTATGCTATGCCTAGACATTTTCTAATTAAAGATATTTTCTAATTAAAAGTACTTTTCTTTAGAGATCATAACAAAATGAAAGCAAATACAGTTAAAACAAAACGAACAAAAAACCAAACATATAAAAAGCACAAGAAGAACAAGAAAATGTTAATGTACAGAGGGGAATAAAATCTTAACATGTTTGAGAAAATGGAAAGAGGCAGATGTGGTAACTATTTTATAACAGGAAGTTACAACGTGTGTATAGACAGATGTAAGAATAAAGAGATCCAACTTACTACCACAGAATCCCAGAGAGACTGAGGACTTAGTGACTTCAAGTAAAAGGGAGAATAAAGTTGAAAATTAAAGATCAAAATGAGAAATGCTTGAAAGTCTATATTCACAGGTCTATTCACCAACCCTCATTCACTCTCGCCACGGAGAGAATGTGGCAATGGTATATACCACCCTAAGCAAGGTGTAAGAGCTTTTTTCTGTTTAAAAGATAACAGAAACTTCTAGAGATTCAAAAACAATATTCATGGAGGAGGAGAGGTTGAAAAAAAAACATTGAAAATGGAAGGTACTGGATCTCTACCGTTTTCCTATTCCTTCTGCAGCAGATATCAGTAGTCAGAAAGCTAAACGGCAAGGTACATATCACTTCTTTTCTCCATATCCAGCTTTGTTTGGAAGATCATGTGTTACTTTGGTAAATAAAAATTTTACTAGAAAAACAACAATGAATCCTTCAGGTCAACAAATATTTTCTTACTGCGCCAGTTTGCCAGTAGGGGCGCTGGAAATAGTGAACATTCTAAACACATCTGGTTGATTGGACTCTCCAAAGGAGTTAACATCATTTAGTGGAAAGAGAGAGACAGAGAGAGAGCGAAAGAGAAACAGAAAAGACACCATAAAGAAAAAACAAGTTTGACTCGCCCTCATTTGTACTCTGTACCGCTTCCTGCTTCCTGGCGAGGCCACTTCCTGGGCGGCCACTCCCCTGTTAATGACCAAGTTCCAGCTGGTTTCGACCTCCCAGTGCCTCGCGGCCCTGAACCTCAGAACCAACGTTTTTGGAGCCTCCCAGGGATCAGAAAGGGAGCTGACAATCTCTCCGCGCTGCACGGGGGCGGCGGTCCCGCCTCGGGGTCTCAAGCCTCCCGCAGCTACGCGGAAGCGCCAGTCCGGGGACGAGGGCGGGAAGCCTGTTTGGAACTCAGGATCTAGGTAAACGAAACCAGAGGCCACGGGTTTCGTCACCACGGTCTTTCGGATGTCTCTTTCCTGGTAACTTCAGGGAAGGTTGTGTAAGGAGCACTCTTGACTGCCAAGGGTCGGAAGCCGAGCATCGGCTCCGCGCCCGGGTTCCCCGAGCTCGTCTCACCGCAGGCAGCG
Source organism: Delphinus delphis (assembly GCF_949987515.2). NCBI lineage: Eukaryota > Metazoa > Chordata > Mammalia > Artiodactyla > Delphinidae > Delphinus > Delphinus delphis. Next base: position 122,642,235 of record NC_082686.1, on the reverse strand, counting down.
CCGGAGCTGCGGCGGCCACAGGTTGGTGGGCGGCGTGCCCGGTCTCCTCCTGCGGGTGCCGGGCGCGGGGCTGGCGCGGGTTCCCAGGCCAGGCGGGGGGCACTGGGGGCTGCTTGGGAGCGAGGGGCGCGAGGGCCGGCGGGTCGCGTTTGCGCTGAGGTTGGGGGCGGGGGGCTCGGGCCCCAGTGGCCTCGGGAAGCGACCGCAGAAGCCGACCAGGGACTCAGCAGGGAGCCCGGCTGACCTAGTCCTATCCCGGCCCGTCCCAGGACCTTTCCAAGGCCAAGGTGTTTTCTGCCTGAAACCGCCTCGTAGGTTCGAATGCGCTTAGTCCATCTCTTAATAGCGCGGAAGTGCGCTGGATCATGGCCAGAACCTGGGCTCAGCGGGATCTGCGAGCATTTAGGGGTATTCAGAGGGACGATTAATAGATCCTGCTAGCTGTCGTTGAACAGTCAGTATTAATGAGGAGTGTGGCTGCAGCCAAAACTATAGTAGGCACCCTGGGACACCAGACGAATTGGGAAGACAGGCGGTTTATCACATAGAGGCTAAAGCCAGTAGCTCAGGAGCCCACCTGCCTGACTTGAACCTGCCTCTACTACTTAATATCTGTGGACCCCCAGGCAGTTTCTTCCTACATGTTCCTTCCTTGGCTCATCTCTGAAACTGGGTAACGATCAAAAGTTACAAGAGTTAGAGTGTGACGTATAACTTTGGCACTGCAGAGTGTACTCAGTAAACATTAGATTTATTACTTTAAATATTTGAGCAAGTCCCTGATCCTCCAAGCTCACTGTCTGGTTCCCATGTGGTTTTATTTAGACAGCTATTCCAGCAAATCCTGGAATGGCCACTTCCCAGTTCCGGGAACAGGCAGTCAGTGTTTCTCCTAGTTGAGCAGTTTGAGATACATGGTTAGTGCAAGTGTCACTTGCTTAGTGTGAAGTATCAGGAGATTCAGGGTCCCCTTGTTCTTCCTGGAGCTTTCTTAACAATGGAACTTTCTCTTAATACCACCCTGGCGAGTATGACAATTGTAGGGCTTTGAACACTGAACAAACACAAGGAAATGAAAAATAAATGAAAAGGGAAGTGAGTGGGTTTCTGCAGTTGGATAGAAGTGTCACATGAAACAGCTGAGTCACAGATTAGCCAGGCTTCACACCTGTAAGGTAACTGTCCTTTCTGACTGAAGGGAGTGAAATAATACTGTACACAACTATTGAATCAGCAAGCACCAATTAAGCGTCTTGTCCTGACAGGCCATGCTCTGGCCTTTGAGAGCTTAGACAGGAAACCTGTAAGAACTGTTCCCTGTTCACCTCTCCATCCTCTGGTCCAGTGATCTCTCTCCTTCTATGCTCTGTGACCCACAGATCTTTATTCCCTTGAATGAGCCAAGCTCCCTCCCTCCAGCCTCAGGACTGCTACCTATGCAGTTCCCCCTGCCTCTAATGCCTCACCCCATCCAAATACACACCTCCATAGCCTAGTTGATTTTAAACTGCCTTTGGCTCTCAGATGTGACTTTCTGACAACCCCACTACACTATCTAAATTAGTGCCTCCATAACTCTTTTTATAGAACCATTATTTTTATTCATAGCGCTAGTATTTGTAATAATATATTGTTAATTGTCTGCCATTTTGTTCTAGTGATTGTTATAGTGCCTTACATGCTCTGTGCCTTCAAGCAATATTCCTTGGAAAGAGGCACAAACTTTATAGTGAGTGACTATTTACAGACACATTTATATGTGTATATGTGCATTTATATATGTGTACATGAGTGTGTATACTCTACTGCATTGTCTTTAATAGTGCTAAATTTTAAAAAACCAAAGCATTGTAGTTAAGCAGTGCTAACTATCGTGCTTTACATTTTTCAAATTTTTCAAATACTAAGTACTTACAAAAAACTCTTGCCTGGCCTAGTAAAAAAAACAAATAGGCAGCAGTAAATCTGAAATTCCTGCTCTCTGCCTTACATAAGAAAAACACCATAAAGATAGTCTCTTCACAAATTTCTCTGAAAATTGGCAATTTGGGATAATGTCTTTTTTTTTTCCAGTGAATCAAGGACATGACTGCAAAGGAAATGAATCGTGAATCATTCATATGAGCTAGTTACTGAGCCGTATGACATTAAGTAACCATTAACCTCTCTGGCCTTAGTTTCCTCATTTTTAAGGAGGAAAGGGAACAACACAAATTTGTGAGAGAGCTCTCAGTTGTCAGGAAAGGCTCTTCAGGAGTAATAAAGCAACCAAACTAGGATAGCTGACATAAAGATTAGTTTATGTGTCTTTGGTCTCTTTGGTTTAGTTGCTAGTTTTGTACAACACTTGACCACCTCTCTCTCTGTTGGTCCCAGCTGATGAAATGTCTACGTTGTTCTTCAAGGTTTACTATGAAATGCTATCCCAATGTGGTTCTGAGCATATTTGTTTTGATTTCTTGAATCTAAAATACAGAAGTGGTATTTTATAGGCAGAGTCTCTCTTATCAGGTTCCTTGCACTGATGATGGCCTCAGCCACCCCACTTCGGTCCCCTGTCTTGGACATACGTGTACTGGTATATTCAAATCCTCATCAACATCTTGGCCACTTGTTTGTGTGAACCCATCTGTTTTTGCTCTGCTTGTGTTTTACCAAAACCACAGTTCAACAGATGAAGTGCTTTTGACCTTAGGTGTTAACCTTTCTAAATGCATAAAATTTACCTACAAACATAAGCTGAACAACATGGAAATTGCTTGATTTGTGACTTACCTCAGCAAGGGTTGGGTTCTCCGCTAGCTCTGTCTAATTCCTCCTCTCCCCCTAGTCTAGTATCTCATTTTCATTTATTCATAGGAAGTTAGGGATATAGAATTCTGGGATTGTGTTTAGAGCAGTAAAGTTTTGTTAAAATAATTAAGGACACATATCTCCATTTTGGGACTCTGAGAAAAATTGTCAACTGGCTTGGTTTTTGGCAGTTAAGTAAAATTGGATAAGTAACCCAAATCTAGTTTATGCCTAGTTCATAGGCTTAGTAGTTTCAGGATCTTTCAGAATTAGGGATGTTTCCCCTTTGGGTTGCAGGTTATACTTTAATATTTTTGACGAAATAAGATAGAAATTTCAGAACCCCAAGAGATGGGTCAAAGGGTTTCCTGTAATATGAATTGTGGAGCCACAACTGGATATCACGTGCACTATTTCCCCTTCTCCCGGGTAGTAGAGGTTTATGATTATCTAGTATCCCATAGCACCAATAGAATAAGTCTTAATGGTGTCTGATAGAATAAATTTAACAGATACATGCTTATATGTATAGTATATGATGCCTTAATTTCCTCAGAAGCTCTCAATTAACAAGTTAGGATAAGTGTGTAGTAATCAGATTATAATTTGGAATTCTGTATTTGTCCTGAAGTAATTATGATTCCAGTGGTACAATGTATAATATGACTTCATTAGAGTTCTTTTTCTTTTAGTACAGGATAAATATGATTTTCTTGCAAGTCTTGCTGTGATTCGTTTCTTACTAGGAGTAGTGGAAGACATTATTTAAAAGTTATAATATTAAATTAATTAACTAATAAATTAATTCATCCAGGACACACAGCCCGATCATTCCCAAAACTGAGTGATGTTATGTCTTGTAATAGAACCATTAAGTTTGAGAAAACCAGAACATCCTTAAAACAGCAAAGGAGAGCAGACAGGGATGAACATGGGGGATGTCTTTAGTCCACAAGTGCGTTATTCTGCCTGTGGCACACATACAGGTTCAACTGTCACTTCACATTTTGCACCAGAGCTTATGATGTAACATTTTTCATGCTTGAGATATTAGGAACTTGTGAAAATTCTAAAAACTACAGGAAAATGAGGACCCAGATTATACTGCAGTAGTTTTGCCAACAGGTACTCATCCTCACAAAACTATAGTTTAAGACTCAAGATATTGTGACCAAGTAGGAAGGAAAGAGTAAATATGAACAAATGAGCTCTGTTTGAGTCTGTTTCACTTCCTTTCCTTTGATTTCTGTGCAAGGAGAGAATTATCTCTGGCTTCATGAAAAGTAGATACTCATATTCATAGTTGGTACTCATTCTGCAAGGACTTGGGTACTTATTGCTCCATTGCTTAAGAGCCTCCACCTGTTCCTAATGTGATGCATAGCACTCGTGTATGAATTCCCTCTCTTTCTAGCACATTCTTTATTTCTGACTGGCACTGAATTTCCCAGGCTCAAACAACTAAATGCTAAGAAGAAATATATTTTAAATTAAAACTAATTTTTTTTTCCTCTCAGATGTATAGACTTGCCCTCCAGAAACTATGGAATTTTTTTGCCAATTCAGTGATTTGTTCACAAAACTAAATTGTTTAATTCTAAAAATTAGACCTCAGGTATTATTTCGGATTTTTCCTTGAACTGAGCGCCCTTCTGACATTTTAGGCAAGGCAGGAATGACTGAAACAGTAGTCCCTTAAAATTGCTAAGTTGATTGAAGGGCCATATAACATTTTTTAAAAAAACTAATCATATTATGAAGTGGTCCTATGAGAAACAGTAGTTAAGTAAAATCTTGAGCTGTTTAGTCCAGTTTGTTAACTAAGGGATACTACGCATTTCTACTCCAGAAATGGAGTAGTTTTTAAATGTTTTATGTATGTTAGGGTATTGAAGATAATGGGTATGAATTTTAATATACAGTCTTTGATCACAGAACTGCATGTTGACAAAAGTAATCATGGTCTATTGTATATAAGAATTTAGTCTCCTTTCTTAGTTGTCCTTCATATGATAGAACATAAAACACAATAATGGCCTTTGAAAACTTTTGGTATGCTTTTGTTACATGTGTTTATTAGCTTATTGTTCACCTTCTTGAATAGCTGCAGAAAAACATAAATCTTAATCTTTTTGTTCTTTTGTCCTGAGGAGGTCCATAGCACTTGGTTTCTGACCAGTTAATGCTAACAGGGTAGTATTGTTCTAAGAAAATCCAGGAAGTCAAATCTATAACAAAAAACGTATTTTTAAATTTATTCCAGGGCCAAGAAAACCCATTACTGAACTCCTTGAGTATACATAATTAAGAGGTGACTGTAATTGGAATATTCTTAAAAGTTTTACTATATTATTAAATTTTATGCTTATAACAGGCAATGATAAATCGATAACTTAGAAAAGGAGAAGAGGGATATAGTTTCTTCTTGGGAACATTGGATTTTAGTTAAGGATATGGAAGGATCAGTTGACTTTTATTTACCATTTAGGATAACACAGTAGAAGGAGCTAGTAGAGGGGCAGCAAAAACTGGAGAAGGCCTGGGAAGGGTAGAGCCAATTCATATTAGTGTGTGGGTTCCAGATAAAACAACTGAGTAGCAAGTTTTTGCCTAATGTGTTAATTGTAATTAACAGGCAGATAGGGGTTGGGATTTAAAGTGGAGAGATAGGAAAAGTAGTGACTGGATAATTGTGGGAAAGACTAGGATGGGATCAAGGCAGTAGAAGGCAGAAGTATTGAGTATACTGTTTTTTATCATTATTTTTCTGTAGAAATAAGCAAGACAAAGTTTCAGTTGGATTATCATGGTGTTACAGCTACTATAACCCCTGAGTATATGTTTTTAGGCTAAAATCATGTATTGATACACAAACAGGGGGTCAGGCCTTCTCAAATTTGTTGCTGAAGCTGGGCAGAACATGTCCTCAGGACCTGGAATTTCCAGAGATATTTACAGCAGTGTGACCTGATAGCTAACCTTTTTCCTTCTCCTGCTGGACCACACCTGCAGCCCAGCCCTACAGCTGGATGCTGGATTGCACGCTCCCTGTAGATTGTGTAGGTTGGAAGGCTCCAGTTTTTAACTGGAGGGCCTTGGGTTCACAGTGTTTCTGTCTTTCTGCCTCATTGAACCCTCTCTTCCCAAGATTTTTAGAAATTGTTCACCATCCTGGACTGACCTACAACTTGTAAAATCCTACTCAGAAACATAGCAGCAGGGAATACAGTCAAGACTGAAGGGTTTAAATGACCAGATTCTGGAAGACTAGATGAATAGAGGAATATCTCATGTGTATATAGTTTCAGAGTATCTTGTTTCAACTGTCATATTTGAATTATATATTTATATCAGGTCTTCTTTTTCAGAACTGTTTAAATCATGGACAAACAAAGTAAGTAATTTAAGTGTTTACTTTCCACCTATAATGTTAAATCTCTTGTTAATGTGTTATTTGTCATAATGTTCTATTCAGTTTCTGAAAGGATATAATTTGCTTTGTGTTGTTTATGTTCCAGAATCCTAAGTCTGGGCCAGTGTTTCGGCTATAGAGAAGATGTACACAAATATCTATGACCACTAATTTTTCCTTTAAAAATAAAAAAGCCTTAGATAAACCTAAGAAATTTTAGGCTTACTGGGAAATATGTTGTATAATTTATATTACACTTCATCTGAATCAAGTTTCCCTTTTCTTTGTGCATTTCATATACAGAAAGACTGTTCCCATCATATTGTTTAACAAACAATGACTTTAATATGCCAGGACATTGTAATAAAATGCTCAGATACATCCCCAATATATATCTCATAAAATACACATGTGAATAGGTTTAAATAAATACAACTTTATTTTATGGCTTTTTTTTCAAGAAAATTCTAAATAAGATGAGTATTAACCAAACATGTAAAAAAAGACTTTGTCTTTTAAAAAATTCAAGTTTCTGAAGAGAAAAAAAATCCTATGGGAAAAATAGGGAAAACAAAATCCTGTTTTCTGAAGGATCTCTATTCTCTCTGTTTGTTTAGATAGCTAAAGAGATGTTTATCTCTACCACAGTGCCAGCCTTGCTACATATACTGGATACTCTTTAGGACCAGAAACCTTGACTTTCCTTCACGAAGTTTCATGATTTTTCTTAATGCTTGCTATACTAATTTAACTGTATTAACAATACTTACTTTACTTTTTAAACGTAAATTTATATAGTATTAAGCTATTTTCTTTGCTACAAAAATAGGATGCTTCAAATCACTTAAAAAAAAATCATTGGGTCATGGTGACAATTACCTTTTAACTCTTCAGCTTCCTATATACAAATGCATGTGTTTGTATATATATGTGTGCATAAATTGAAATAGAATGTATGTATGTATATAAATATAGAGAGAAATAACAATAACTTGTTGACACTATGAAAGTCCTGTGATTTTTGTAAGTTATTCTAAGTTGCATTTCACAAATGCAGAAATCCATCCATAATTCATATGCTCTCTGATCTACTTGAGCACTCGCCCATGCATTTATTTTCTCTTTGTATAAATTCCCCTGGAATTCCTGAAACCAGGATCATTGCTCTAGTACCAAAACCCCAGGGATTATGAGCTCCTAATTTCTTGAATATGTCAACTCCTTGATATGTGTGTATATTTACTCTTGTTTAAACAGTGGTACCTGTTAAGAGGTGCCAAAATGTGACATATCATTTAAGGATGGGTCTTTAAGTCTTTCAAGACCCATGATACATACAGGAAATGTGTCAGATTGAAAGTTTGGTCAACTTTTTCTTCTGCACCGTTGCCATGTCCCCATTATTCAAAAATAAACTATTTTGAATTTACAGTTAATAAGCCATAGGGAAGAGACGAGAAGATGGTGTAAGTGTAGTGTCCACTAGACCATAAATTCCATGAAGGCAGAGCCAGTGTAGCCGGAGAGCCTAACTGAGGGTGACACAGGAGATGCTAGTACGAAATATTTATTTTCTGGCCAGGGTGCTTGCTAAAGGAATGATTAGGTAAACACAAATATGAAGAACTAGGAAACTGAACCATTTGTACATACATATTAAATATTATTCAAACTACATTGATTAGCAGATAACAAAAGTTAATATGTTTATTTATTGTAACTAAGTCAGTTATGATTTTTGCAGTTCAAAATCAGTCAAATACTGGGAATTTCCTATAGTTCAAACTTAATGGGGTAGTTCCAGAGTAAGCATAAAAAGGATATTTAAATACTGAATTGCATGTATTATTTTAAATATTTAAAACATAATTCTTATAGCAACAATTATAGGTATCTTTAAAATCACCTATTATCCTTCTATTACCAAACCCACATCCAACTAGTTTCATTTATCTCCTTCTTCACAGTCTATGTAGTTGGTTTTTTTTTTCAGCATCTTTATTGGAGTATAATTGCTTTACAATGGTGTGTTAGTTTCTGCTTTATAACAAATTGAATCAGTTATACATATACATATGTCTCCATATCTCTTCCCTCTTACGTCTCCCTCCCTCCCACCCTCCCTATCCCTGAGAAAACCATAATTCAAAAAGAGTCTATGTAGTTTTGAAACAATCTATTTTTCCTAGTAACAACAAAATCAGTGTATGGGAGAGAACACTCATCAGGCATATTTGAAAACTAGAAATTCAGCCCCAGTAATTAGCTGCCTATTTTATCAGAAGGGAATTTGTTTGAAACAAGATTCTACTGCAGACTAACTCTGATAACAGGCATAGCTTTTGTTAAGTGAAGAATTCACTTTGTTTCAATACAACACAGGAGCATATAAATGAAATTATCTAAGAACAATGCATTTTTTTTCTGATATGTATTTTTTTAAGAAGATATATGTTTACCTCTCCTTGAATTGCAGATGTGCAAATGAATGATCCTCCCCCAGGAACACAGTTGCCAGGCGGGTATCCCCCTGAACATCCTCCGGCAGCTTTCCCAGGTAAAACACAGGCTTAAAGAATAAAAAAACAAAATTTATGAGTTATTGATATTCCCCAAAGGGTGTGTGTGTGTGTGTGTGTGTGTGTGTGTGTGTGTGTCTGTCTGTCTCTGTATTTTAGTAGTGTCTTTTACTAAAAGTTCAATAATGAAATTTGTAGCCTAGTTCTGGATTTTTTTCTTTGACTATACGTTATCATAAATATCATTAAAATATTTTTTATTTATACAGAATAGTAAAAGTGTTGTGTTAATAAAAACAGTAATGAATTGACATTTAGCAAATAAGATATAAGGTTGCACATAAATTAAACCCCAAAATACACATATTAAGTAACAGATTTTATCGATTCTCCATTCGTTCTGAAAATTATGGTCATGCAGTCACATTTAGGAGATTTATCTCTGGGTGTTTTTGAGTCATTTATTATCTAGGGTTAATTATGTTAAGTGATTGTCATGCAAAAGAGATGACTGCTTAAGCCTGGAAGCTTCAAGCAATAGAAACATAGCTACCTGGGATAATTCTCATTTTTATTTTGTAACATACAAAAATGTGAAACCTTTGCTTTTATATACATACCTTGCCTTTCTAAGAAAAGTAACTGAGTCATATCGCTACATACCAAGTAATATATTATTTCTTTTGAACCACTGCATAGAAGACTTCAGAGATTTTCATTTAGACAAATGCAGTTATCAACATTACCAGAACTTGGGCTTCCCTGGTGGCTCAGTGGTTAAGAATCCTCCTGCCAATGCAGGGGACATGGGTTCAGGCCCTGGTCCAGGAAGATCCCACATGCCGCGGAGCAACTAAGCCCGTCACACCCACTGAGCCTGCACTCTAGAGCCCGCGAGCCACAACTGCTGAGCCCGTGTGCCACAACTACTGAAGCCCATGCGCCTAGAGCCCGTGCTTCATAACAAGAGAAGCCACCACAGTGAGAAACCTGCACACCGCAACGGAGAGTAGCCCCCGCTCTCCGCAACTAGAGAAAAGCCCGCGCGCAGCAGCAAAGACCCAACACAGCCAGAAATAAAATAAAATAAAATAAAAAACGTTACCAGAACTTTACCAAATGGCAGAGTTCATGGTACACCTACATTTGCAAGTAGGCCGGCTACCCACATCTTGAGAGACCATCCTGAGGACTTAGGATCAAAAGGAGTCTTGTTTGGCCAGAAGGGTGTATGCATTTTTTATTCTACTCTGAGCAAACAAATCTGTTTAGGAGCTGAATGGCTTGTTTAGTTGTCTAGCCAGAAACCTCAGTGGAGCCTGGATCGCATCCAGATGTTTGCATTTAAACGAATGCGAGGTAGAAAGACTCCCAAGGCTCTAAGATGATAGTTCTCAAAGGTGCCTATACTTAAGTATTACTTGTAAACTGCTGAAAACACTAGTACCAGGGCACTATCCCAGGAAAACTGAAACAGAAGCTCTGGTTGTGGGACCCCAGGATTGGTAATTTTTTAATTTCGCAGGTGATTCTAATGTGCAGCCAGGGCTGAGAACTGCTGCTGTCAATTTTTAAATGGTTGGTGTTTGAAGAATTATTAGCAAGTCTATAGTATGCACCCAAGGCACTTGGAGGATATTTTAATCCACCCATGGCTAAATAATAGTAGGCGATACATAATTAAGTTATAATGAGACTTGAGAGTCTGTGAGAAAAATAGCTCAAATTTATTTCTCAAGTCGAAGGCCAGTATAGCACAGGTCTTTTATGACAGTGATGCTAACAATAGTAATAGATTAAAACTGAGAGTTTATTGTGCCTAATGTGAATTAACTCATTTAATTCTCAGACAATATTATGGGGTAAATACTATTAATTATCACCATTATGCAAGTGGGAAAACTGGCATAGAGAGGCTGGATCAGGCTTCAAGTTCTGGCTTCTGTACTTAATAGTTGTGTTGTGGTTTTAAGCAAGTTGCTGTACCTCCAAGCCTCAGTTCTTATCTATAAAATGGGCATAATATTTTGTAATTCAGGCGTTTTGGAGATTAAATGAGAGTATGTGTAAAGCAACTAGCACAATGCCTTACAATTAATAAATGACAAATATTTACTAACTATTATATTAATAATATATTAAATCAATTGGGCTTTAGGTAAATTAAATTTCAGGTAATTCTATATGCTTAATCCATTGATTTGGGAAATAATTATCCTCTCTAAGAATCTCGTGAAGGTTTAATAATGCTAATAATGTAACCAATTAATTCACATCTCCTCCCCCTCACTGGCTTGCCTGTGGTTTCATCTTTGCACTGTAGTCAGTGATGTTTAAAAATAGTTATCTGTTAATATTACAGACAGTACCCAATGGGTACATCATTGGCTTCCTTTTGCTTTCAGGATGAAGACCAAAATGCTTAGTTTGGTCCACCAAACCCAAGGGGCTCCCCTGCCTTCTCCTTATCTGTCTCTTAAGACTGTCTGTCCTGTTCAGGTAGACTGGCCTTTTTGCAGATTTTTAAATGCACTGTGTTTGTTACTATCCCAGGGCTTCTTTCTGAAATATTCATTCCCTGCTGCCCACCTACTCAACTCCTTTGTATTCCTCAGATCTCAGCTGAGGGTGGTCCTCAGGGAGGCTGTCCCAACTCCCTCCCTCTGTCTCTCCCCATCTAAATGCCTTCCTTTGGCACATAAAACCCTGGTCCCTCCCTTCAAAGCGCTTGTCTCTGATTTTAGTTAATCACTTACTGACACTGGTGTTGTAGATCCCTAGAGTAAGGGTGAGTGTAAAATTCTCTCTCCCATTAGGCAATGAGGGCAGGGGTTGCATTTGCATTTCCCATTTTAAATCCCAGTGCTTGGTACTCCTAAAAACTTTGCAAGATACCACACAGATCATGGAACTCAGTCTTCTGTTTAAAATCCCTAAAGCCTGTCAATCACACTTGGAATAAAATCCACACTCCTTATTAAGGGGCTCTCAAGATGAATTGATCCTATTTCTTTACTGACAGCTGTTTCTGTTCTTCCTCTCCCTTATAACGTCCCTCTCTTTCTCAAACATGTCAGATTTATTCCTAAAGTCAGAGATTTTGTATTTGGTATTCCTGCCTCCTGGAATATTTCTTACCATATCTTCACACACACTTTTTCCCTTCTCAACTTTTAGGTGTCAACCATAAATTTTATCTATCTAAAGTAATTGGTTGATACCTTGCCCTTTTCCCCATGTATTTTCTTCATCAGGTCAATCTGAAATCTTTTTTTAAAATTTATTTTCTGTCTCCTAGAAGTTGCCTCTAAGCTCCCTGAGAGCAGGTTGCCTTGTTGATAGCTGTATCCTCTGATTCTAGACCCAATCACATTATAGATCATCTGTAAATATTTATTCATTTAAGAGGGAATAAGTTATAAAACTATACTTAAAAGACATTGCTATGAGGTTTAGTCTGTCTTCTGAGTCTTACTTTTTATTGGTGTATGTATTTTGTCGTCAGTATTCCACTTAAAAGTATTTACAATTTTCCTGCTCTAAGTGTTAAATTTTGCATAGCCTTAACTGTTAAAATATTGTGGGACACAGTTCTTTGCAACTACATCCTCCATTCCTATGGAACAGCTACTCTGCAGACTATTCATTTAAGTTATAAAGTTATGAAGCTTCATATTTGTAATCACACATTCATGTGGAATAGAGTATATACTCATTTCTTCCTCTACTGTGCGTAATAAGTACTTGAGACAATTTTGCCTACTATAAGGTTTTACCTTCCTTGGTTCTCAAACTGTATTTTCCAGAGAGCTTAGGGTGCTAAACTGTGAAATTTACATTTGTAACCTAATATCATAACTTTTTTTTTTTTTCACATGGAGGGTTTTAGGAATGGGATACACCGTGGGTTAAAACTTCAGGCAAATTGTTAACCCGGAGGAGTATCTGGGCAGTACTGGAAGGAATGACATACCCTTACCACTATACTAGGGTTTCTCAACAAAGATACTACAGTATTTCGGGATGGATAATTCTTTTGCTTTTTTCAAGGCACCATTCTGGTCCTTGTAGGATATTTAACAGCATCCCTGGCTTCTACCCACCAGATGCCAGTATCCCCTTCCCTTCAATTATGACAGCCAGAAGGGTCTCCAGACCTTGCCAAATATGCCATGAGGGGACAAAACCACTATCAGTTCTATACAGATAAGAAATGTCACATGTTGGAATTCTAGAATTATCATTTTTTACAGGGTGGTTTGGTCCTAGAAATGCTGACTCAAAGCCTTTATTCTGGGCTTTCTACTCAATGCCATCCCTCTTTTCCTGGAAGCCATTCCAGAATTTTTATGTACCTGATTCTAGATCGTTGTTGACTTTCTTTCACTTTATTAGATTTCAAGCATATTTTCACCTGAGTTTTGAATGATAAGGGTAAGGCTGTGGGGCGACTCTAAACACAGCCTAAAACCCTCAGAATAGGAGTAGACCTGAAACCACAGGTATTTCATTGAAAAGTCACTGAGAGAGAAAAACACAAACCTTAAGCTTCATAGAAACAGGATTTCTAAGTAGAAATTGTAGTTTGTAGATAGCTGGGTGATCCTAAAAGAGTTGAAGTTTGCATTTTTCTCTGCAGTTACAAATAATTTCACATGTTCATATTTCAGGACCTCCAGGACATACTGGCTATCCTGGCACCCAGGCTGGCTATCCAGTCCCGCCAGCTGGCTATTCAGGTGCTGGCCCAGTCGGCTTTCCTGTCCCATACCAACCAGTGACTAGTCAGCCAGGCGCACCTGCAGGGGTACCATGGATGCCAGCACCATCACCTCCATTAAACTGTCCACCCGGATTGGAATATTTGACTCAGGTAATTCAATGCATAAAAGACTCATTAAAAACAAAACTGTGCTTCCAGTTTACTTAATGAGATTAACAACTGGCTAATTCACAAAAGTCTGAAATGGTAAAACAACATGTTTTGCTTACAGATTACTCTAATTCTTCTAGGTCAGGTTTACTTTTAAAGCAAAATGAAAATGTCTTAGGAAATTGTATTTTCTATGATCTTGAATATAATCTGCAATAATAGCTAATAGCAAACCTTTATTAAGCTTCCAGGCTTTGTTCCTAAGTATAATTCATGTACTTACTCATTTAAATTCTTTTTTAAAAATTCTGTGATATACAAGTGCTCTAATTATCACCATTTTACAGAAGAAGAAACTGAGGTCCAGAGAAGTTACATAATTTGCTTAACATCAAAATGCAGAGGAATTGGGAATGGCTTTTTACTTCTGGAACCTTAGTTCTGGATCCTGCCCTTTAATCCCAATACTGAATAATTTCCTAGGAGTTGGAAAGAACCATCAAACTCGATGTAGTGTTGATTTTCCGTAAGTGGTACCAAGAAAGGAGTTATTGATTTGTGTATAATATGACCTACCTTTCATTATACTTAAGAAAATTACATTTTTATGTTCCTTTTGTTCTTTGGAAGACCCAATTTTATTAATGCTACCAATAAGAAAAAAAATTCCTGGATTTTGATGTACTACATGATAGCTTATCTCAGCAATGTGAGATTTAGTATTTGTCTGCCATTAGAAATCTGGTAGGTTAGTTTTCAGTAAATGACTTGTCTCTCTTGCACTGTCTGCACTAATTTAATTTACTACAATGCACTTGGGCAGACTATAATATAAGAATTTTGCACTGTTGGTGGGAATGTAAATTGATACAGCCACTATGGAGAACAGTATGGAGGTTCCTTAAAAAACTACAAATAGAACTACCATATAACCCAGCAATCCCACTACTGGGCATATACCCTGAGAAAACCATAATTCGAAAAGAGTCATGTACCACAATGTTCATTGCAGCACTATTTACAATAGCCAGTATTTGAAAGCAACCTAAGTGTCCATCAACAGATGAATGGATAAAGAAGATGTGGCACATACATACAATGGAATATTACTCAGCCATGAAAAGAAACAAAATTGAGTTATTTGTAGTGAGGTGGATGGACCTATAGTCTGTCATACAGAGTGAAGTAAGTCAGAAAGAGAAAAACAAATACCGTATGCTAACACATATATATGGAATCTAAAAAAAAAAAAATATATGGTTCTGACGAACCTAGGGGCAGGACAGGATAAAGACGCAGACGTAGAGAATGGACTTGAGGACACGGGGAGTGGGAAGGTTAAGCTGGGACGAAGTGAGAGAGTGGCATTGACATATACACACTACCAAATGTAAAATAGCTAGCTAGTGGGAAGCAGCTGCATAGCACAGGGAAATCGTCTCGGTGCTTTGTGTCTACCTAGAGGGGTGGGATAGGGAGGATGGGAGGGAGACGCAAGAGGGAGCAGATATGGGGATATATGTATACATATGGCTGCTTCACTTTGTTATATAGCAGAAACTAACACACCATTGTAAAGCAATTATACTCCAATAAAGATGTTTAAAAAAAAAAAAGAATTTTGGTAGCTCCTAAGTTCTCTAAGAAATACCCTAAGCAGATTTTTTTTTTAAATTAGGCCCTTACAAAATATTTGGGGACGTTGTCACCTACTACAAATGATGATATCAAAAGGAAGAAAAAATGTTTAGATTTGTAGAAAAAAGCTCTTTAAATGGATGAAAAGGTCTTAATATTTCTTAGGCCCTTCTGGAAGGAACATATTAACTTTAATTTTATATCTAGAAGTAATATAAACAATTATTAAATATTGATAAATGTTGATAATTGATTACATACATTCTTCTAAAATATAAGAACACTAATGTTAATTTGTTTGGCTTAATAACATATGGTTACAGCTTAATTTTTTTTATTAGATAGATCAACTATTGATTCATCAGCAAATTGAACTTCTGGAAGGTATGTATTCATTGTATTTATCATATTTCTAGGAAGAGAGGACATTTATGCAGATAAAGGCATATCACCAACCACAGATATAACACCTTCAGTGATGCTGGATATTAAAACTGGTTATTTACAAATGTCTCTCTTCGTGATAATGAATTGATAAGGATTATCAGCAGCTCATTTCTTGAGTTAGGAGCCAAGTGGTAAAATACTATTACGCTGGACATCTCTCCTCATGATACAGACCCTAACTTAGAAGGAAACCAGTCAAAACTTACTGTTGTTCCCCCTTCTCTCTAGAAATCATTTCAGTGATTCTATCACTTTGCCTAACCTCTGTCCCTTCAACCGTTTTTTCCCCAGTTTGTGATGTCCTTGCAGTTGTCACAGAGCCACATGCAATAGTTCAGTTCCCTTAGTAAATATATTTCCAGAGCAAGTGAACTCTGAATTTGGATGGATGGGAATGTTTTGGAAAATTGCATTACTGCCCACAGTTTCTCTTGGGAGTCCAGAGGAACCCTATAAAACCCTTTTTTCCACAGGCTGTGGATATCACCTTGGGCACAGGGACACTGCACTGGAGGGTGTTGACCAGCCGGCCAAGAGGCCTGACTTCCTAGAATGCCACTGGTGCTCCTTTGAACAGGGCCTGACTCCTACAGCTGTTTCCTTAGGTCCAGTGCTCGTCAGGTGCAAAGTAAACTTAAGAAGCCACTAGATGTTTCAGGACTGCTGCCGGGGGAAAGGGAATCTGGGTAGATTCATGCACTACAGTATCCTCCTTATAGGTATAAAGAGGTCAGTGAAAACTCTAATAGATTTTAGAATATATCTATTAACTCTTTCTTCACATCTTTGCAAAGTTCTTTTCCATTGATAGAAATTATGTGAACTGTACTACTGTAGAAATACGGTTGATATTTGGTTAGAATATATAATTGTTGCTTATTACACTTAAATTACTTGTAATGTACACTTAGATATTTAGAATGTTCTCATTTTCATTAGTTTGTTTATATTACATTTTCTCTGGAAAGGAACTCTTCATATGATAATTTATATTCTTAACTTTTTTAATGATTCATTTTAGGGAATTTATTCTTGATATTATAAAAAACAAAAAAACAGACACTATACATTATATAGCACTCCATTTATAGTTTTAAGATTTATAAGTTTTATGTATACATTTGGAAATATATATGTATTAATCATGAAATATAAATTTCAAATTTAGTAGTTATAAATTCTTCAGTTTTTTAAAGAAGGATGTCTAATTTTCTTTTCTTTTTGTCTCCAACTGAAAGTTTATATTTTAACATTATGAGCAGTATAAAGAAATAAAGATTACTCAGTTCATTTTTAGCACCTGAGACTATGACAGGCACTTATACATTTCCCAATTCAAAACTTAATAGACAATAAAGACATAACCATAGAATTCTCTTGTTTTATTTGTTTTCATTTTTTAAGTAACTAGAAGGAAGCTTAGATTGTGTAAGCCCACTGATCTCATTACACAGATAAACAAGCTGAAGAATTTTCAGATTAAGCTACTTAATGAAACAGTTAGGTAATAGATCCCATTTCATGAATCAGTTTAATTTTTTCACATGAAATATTTGACTGGCCGATATTGAGGTAAAGGGTGGTTCTATTAAAGGCAGGGTCAGGGCCTGTCTGAGTCAGAGCAGAGATACTTAAGGGAGGTCATGGTGATAAAATTTGTGAAGAACATCTCTATCTGACTAAAAGTCTATCCACACCAATATTAGAGAGTGATTTTTGTCTCTATGTTTCTTTTAATTGCTCATTATGTTGGTGGCTTCTAATACCCTATGACCCACGTTAATCAGGGCTATGGACAAGTGGCACCATGAATTGCTCCCTCCTGGCTTTAAGCAAGGAGAGGTTTCCAAAGTGTGGTTCAATGTGGGAAGCCCTTTGGTAAGATACCACGTGGGTGTCAGATGTCAGCCCATCTGTTTCCCCTGTGAAGAGATTAGCCCCTGCTAAGGTACAGAGTTCACTTAGGATGCCAGTGGCCTGGAATCCTCCGACTTGCAGCCTTGGTTGCCAAGCGCCTTTCTCCTGTCTAATACCCATTTGCCACTTCTGAACAACCACTGCTGAGCTAAACAAGGGTGCCCTGGGCTGAGGGTGACGTTCTACCTCACCTTGCATTTTCACTCTCTCCCTCTTCACATGTGTGCATTGAGAGAAAGCCCTCTCACACCTTCCTCACACAGTGCAGAAGGAGAAGCCATGACTGTGGTTTATAAAACTAAATCTCAAGCCAATTTACTTAATATAATACTATACGGTGCATAAACATAGCAATCTTCCTATATTCCCCTCCATAGCTGAATACATGAACAAGTAGACATTTTCTGCATTCACTTAAAAGGACTGTCGCCATCGGCAGCACTGCACCGTCCCTCACAGCAAAGTCTCCCTTTCTGACATGGATCTATGGAATTAGGAAGATACGAGTTTTTTTCTCTTTCATGTCTCATACAGGAATTCCTAATTTCTTTGTACTTAATACCCTCTCATCCATTCCCTTTGCCTTTTTTTCTCTGTTTAGATCATCTCTAAACATCTTTCCTTTTCTTCCTCCTGTATTATATGAAGTATCATCTTAAAATGGTATAACTAGATATTGTAGTATCTTAGGATAGACTGATTATTCTTTTAACACAATAGTCATAGTGAATCCCTCTTTTATGTTTTTAGTCTTAACAGGTTTTGAAACTTGTAACAAGTATGAAATTAAGAACAGCCTTGGACAGAGAATTTACTTTGCAGCAGAGGATACTGATTGCTGTACCCGAAATTGCTGTGGGCCTTCTAGGCCTTTTACGATGAGGATTCTTGATAATATGGGCCGAGAAGTCATAACTCTGGACAGACCACTAAGGTGTACCAGCTGTTGTTTTCCCTGCTGCCTGCAGGAGGTCAGTGAGCAATTACCAGGGTAATTTTTACAAATACTTTGCAAAGTAGTTCTGCAAGAATTTTCACCTTATTGGTGAATTTATGTAATCAAATGAGATTTAAAGGAAAAGTGGTCCACCAGCTATTGGTTTATGCTTGAGGGTAAATGGTAGGAAGGAAGGCAGGTGGAAAAGAGTGAGCAGTTAGCCCCATGTCCCTGAGCAGTGTGCCCCCCGGGGGTGAGATCAGGGATCTCAGAGACCAGACTTCTTGATCTTCAGGGAGAGCTGAGAACGTAGGTCACCTTGGTCAAGTCCCTCACCTGAAATGACCATGAGGGCCTGGCCAAAGCCAGAGGAGGGCCCAATAGAGAATATCCTCGAATGCCATCCCAGAGGCAAGTGGACAGAAGAGTGAGGGAAAGAACACATATGTTCAGTTCATCTCATTATTTTAGCCAACCTACAAGGAGCAAACCTAGAAGAGGCCCCCTCTGAGAAATCTCAACTCCTGTGTTTTTCAGTTCTCCATTTGAAAAAAACAAGTAATATATTTGAGTCCCTGTAATAGGGGTATGCAAATTGTGAACACCTTCAGCTCCATAAGGACCAGGTGTCTCTTTCATAGTACTTGACAGCCCTCTGATAAAGAACATGGATCTCAGGGGAGACGCCAGGGCACTGAGTGTTTATAGGAAGTTGGCCTTTGCCTGTATCTCCACTGGCCTGAGACCAGAGCTGCCTGGGTCACTCAGTCATCCTTACTGGTAGCTGTGAGAGCAGGGCACACAAAGATACAAGCACATAGAGATTTGATGTCTAATACTGCTCTTATTTTGAAAGGATAACTGAAGTTGTTCATACTGAATTATTTTGTTTTCCATGTCAGTTAGTTTAGATGTAATAATATTCATTGGAATAGCTGAGGGAAAACTGAGTGTGATGGAATATGCTCTATAATTTATAGAGCACCTTAGCATACATTATACAATTGGTTTTAATAAAGAGATCTAGGAAGTCCTCAGTTACAGATAAACATGTTGAGATGCTGTCAAGGTCACCCAGCTAATGTTCAGAGCCAAGAATCCAGGCCCCATTTTCTTTCCATGCTAGCACTATTGCCACTTATATTTGAAAACTGCCCCAGTGATCAGGGCTCTGTCCATACACTTAAGCCACTGTTTTTAAAGGAATTTGAGGAAATAGCTATTAATAATTTAGACATTTTTTATAAGTATGGAAATTTTAAAATATACAAGACCAGTAGAACAGTGCTTCAGAATGGAGACAGTGCATGCAGCCTCCCCGAGTCTGTGTCTCATCTCTTCCACTTTGCAGCTGGGGAATCTGATACAAGTTAATTAACCTCTCTGTTCCTCAGTTACTTCCTGTATAAACAGGGATAATAGTACCAACGTGGTAAGGATGTGGAGTGAGTTAAGTGGTGCTTAGAACAGTGTCTGACACTTAGAAAGTATTCAGTAAATGAGAGTTCTTATTAGACATTGTTATGATTACAGTTTATATATTCTTTTGCTTTTGTAGATAGAAATCCAGGCTCCTCCTGGTGTACCAGTAGGTTATGTTACTCAGACCTGGCACCCATGCCTGCCAAAGTTTACACTTCAAAATGAGAGGAGAGAGGATGTGCTAAGACTTACTGGTCCATGTATTGTCTGCAGCTGTTGTGCAGATGTTGATTTTGAGGTAAGAGGTGTGATAACATTTATGGGTTTTGCTTTCCTAGTATAAGAATAACATAAGCTGGGAGGATGTTACGAATATAGTAAATGAATATGTCCTGATATCTCAAGAGGGTCTCAGTGTCCTTCATATTTATCTTTGGTCAGAGAGATGGTTATTGCTCTGATTAAGCATCAGTGTTGATTGTGTTAAATGGAAAAAAGAGAAACAGAGATTTGTAGTCAAATAAATATAAACAAAGCATCTAACATTGGTGGTTTTTGTGTAGAGGTACTGTACGTTATCCATTTTAAGTGGAACATTAACCTTGTCATCAAAGTCTGATTGCCAAAGCATATGGTTCTTCCTTAGCATGAAACACAGGCTGCCAGTGCTCTAGGCCCTCTTCAAAATCTCCGACATCTTTGAGTTCCTACAAAAAGCCCAGCTATGCAAAGAGAATTTTAACAAATATATGATGTACTACCCAATCATGCTTCTCTATGATCTCTCCTTTATCTTTGTATTAAATTCATTCATTAGAAATCACAATATATCTGTGTATTTACTACCTGGAGGAATTGCATCACAGCAGTTTTTCAACAAATGGGGCCCAGACTTATGGCCCAAATTATTTAGTTGCAAATAAGTTGAGAGATTATAAAACTTAATCTTGATACCACGATTCTCTTGTATAAGCATAAAATCTGGTAAACTGGACAATTTCCACAGAAGGGACAAAAATCTAAAACTGAGCAGGACTGCCCCCTTATGATAAATAAGTGGGAACTCTGCCACTGCCCCTGACTTGACAAGGTTTTCCACTATCCAGCTTCATTCTTTTATATTATCTGCCTGTCTTTGCTAGTCATATGATTTTTAATTCCTCTGTTATATAAAGATGGATCACTCCTCTCATTGACTTCAGTGTCTAATGAGGCAGACAGGCAATTCTAAGAAAAGTACATATGATGTAATTAGAGACTTTATAAAGACTCTTACAAAGAAGGCATAGTGTGGGGGGGGGATATAAACTATGTATGTTTAAAGATTTTATAGGTTTGTGTATAATAACAGTTCTCTATGTAGGGGTTATCATTCCCATAAAAGATTCAGAAGACTGAAAGGTAATTGTTGTTTCAGGGAATATTAATGGAAGTTTTGCTGACATATATTTTATCTATGTAAAATAAGTAAAAATACTGGTGAAGTAAGTCACACTGGAGTGTGAAGCTCTTATATTTAATGATAAGAAAGTTGGAAATCATTCAGCAACCCTTCTCAGTGGATACCTTAAAGCATCTATTATAGGCAATGAATTAACTTCTCTCCTGTGCATCTAGAATGGTGCTAACTAGATAACATCTTTGAGGGAATTGAGAAAATAGTACCTTGAATCACTTTCTATATACTAGATAATAGAAATTTTGAAAGCAGGAATTATCAGTATGAGGGACCACTATGGAACATGGAAAAGAGTCATTCTAAAGGAAAAAAATAATTCAGAGACATTTATAAGTGTACCCAGTGGTACTGATTCATAGATTTGATGTCAGTGGAGGAAGAAAGAAAATTTAGACATGATTCTAAAGTCTTATTGGTCTGATGTCTGATGTCTGATGTTTAAGAAGCTGAATGTTTAAGAAGCTAAATGATGATGCCATTGACCAGGGTAAGAATCCTGAAGGAGAAACAGTTAATTTGTGGGAAGCTAATGATTTGTTTTTGAGTCATGTTGGTTTTAGGTGTGTAAGGGAAAATTTTAGAGTTTTTGGCATACTGGCATGGCAACTGGCATGGCAGTTGAAGCCATGAGATTATCCCACGGGTGAGCAGAAGAAGGACAAGTAGACTTTGTAAGCCTTAGAGATAATGAGGGAATCTGTCTTATTCCAGGGCTATTAGGAGTAGGAAAAAAATATGCCTACATGAAACTGATATCCCAATCTAGCCCCCTCTATGATTTTGAGGTCTGAATTTATAACACCAGTATGGGGCTTCCCTGGTGGTGCAGTGGTTGAGAGTCTGCCTGCCGATGCAGGGGACACAGGTTCGTGCCCCGGTCCGGGAGGATCCCGCGTGCCGCAGAGCGGCTGGGCCCGTAAGCCATGGCCGCTGGGCCTGCGCGTCCGGAGCCTGTGCTCCGCAGCAGGAGAGGCCACAGCAGTGAGAGGCCCACGTACCGCCAAAAAAAACCAAAAACCAAACCAAAACAAAACAAAAATTTATAACACCAGTATGATTCATGAATCTTAAGACATAGAAACTGATCTTGAGTGGTGATACACATGGGAGAATTGAATGCAAAAACATACTAGATGGAGATTGATCACCAAGGTCACCCTCTATCCCTACAGAACAAACCTATCTCCACATGAGCAGATTCAAAAATTAACATACTGTTCTAGGAACTAATCTACCAAAACCAAACCGCATATAATAGAACAGTCTGTTATCAGTCATACAAGAAGTACCTAAATAGACATTAAAGAGCCTAACAAAGAAACAAAAAGGGTCATAAGGGGAGGATGAAACAAATAATAAAGGCCAGGAGGATATAAAAACAAGCCAAATAGAACCTCCAGAAATGAGGAACAGTCATTGATAAAACCTCATTTGAAAGGATGAGCTACAGATTAGACACAGGTGAAGAGAGAGTTAGTGAACTGGATCACCCATATTAGGAATATAAAGAGGAGGTTGGTGGGCAAAAGATATAAACTTGAAGGGACATGGAAGCTAGAATAAACTACTGCATATGCCAAAGATGAGTTACAAAAAAAGAGGAGACAGAAATGTTTTGATACAATATTCAAAGAGATACATAGCTAAGAATCTTGCAGACTTGATGCCATTGGTTCTCAGATTCAGAAATTGCAAGGAGTTCTGGTAAGAAAAAGAAACAACACCCAGACACAGCTTAGATAAACTGCAAACTGCAAACTAAAATAGGATATCTAAAATCATCAAATGGGAGTGGGGAAGATTATTTCTAATACGTAATTCTCTGACCATTAGGGATTATGAACATTTCTCTAAGTTTACTAGCTACTTGTATTTGCTCTTTGAATTATCTTTTAATATTGGTTGCCTGTATTTTCTATTGGGTTGTTTATTTTTTTCTTGTCAATTCATAAATATAGTTTGTGTGTTGAAGACATTGACCCTGCATCTGTATTTCTGTCCTCTGATATGCAAATATTTTCCACAAATCTACCCCTTTTGTACTTTGTTTTATAAATATATCTCAGTTGGCTGGACAACTGTGTCATCACAATTTATTAAGTAAACTATTCATTTCTTGCTAAGCTGAAATGACATACATTAAATTTCCACAAGCAATTTCTAGATTCATTCTTCTATTGCATTGTTACCACTTTTCTTACAGTAGTGCCTTATAATTCAATTATGGTAACAGTGATGTATCCTATATTTAGTCATAGCCACACAGTCACTAATCATTCTGTTTTATCATATTTTCTTGCTATTGTCAGATGTTTCCTTTCATGTGAACCTTAAGATCATTTCATTAAATTTTTCAGAAGTTAGAATCCAATTAGTATTGTATTGTCTATGATTTTTTTAAAATTAATATATTTATGATGCTAAACGTGTCTCATCCCAAAAGTGTAATATATTTTAATTCATTTATATCTAATTTTGTACTCTTCATAAGACCATATAGAACTTCTATCTCTTTTTTTAAATTTTTGTAAGTAATTTATAGGCATTATCACTACTAATCAGGAATATTTCTATTTGTAGGTACTTATTGTTAATATTGAGAAAAGCTATTTATTTTTGTTTACCTCTTATTCAGCCTTGTGACTATATTCTAGTATTTAATTTGGAAGGCATTTTTGCTATACTTACTTGGTTTATCTAGGTATAAAATCATATAGCAAATGGAAGCTCTTCTAATTTGCCAATTAACTTATTTTCTTTTCCAGCCTACTTCTTACAGCAAAACTGAATAATATTTGCCAATTTTGTGTATACCTACTAAGTTGATGATTTCAATTGAAATAGCAGCAAATGTTTCATATTAGAAAGATACTGGCTATTTTTCATAGTATTTTTCTATTCCTGTTTTACCTAGAGCAAGAATCAACATACTTTTTTTTTTTTTTTTTGGTAAAGGAAGAGATAGAAAACATTTTAGAGTTTTGGGCCATATGGTCATTGTTACAACTACTCAGGTCTGCCATTTTAGCATGAAAGTAGTCATACACAATACACAAATATTGGGTGTAACTGTGTCCAAATAAAACTTACAAAAACAGGGTGCAGACTAAATTTGGCTCATTGACCTTTGCCTGCTGACCCTGACCTAGATTTTTATTAAGAATTGATACTTAACTTTCTAAACAGCAGAGCATCATAACAGTCATGAATATAGACTCTGGAGAAGAACACTTGGGTTTGAAATCTATTTCCATGACTTCTTATTTGTGTGAACTTGGACAAGTGACTCACCTCTCTTTGCTTTGGTTTATTCATATGAAAATTGTGTGTAATAATACTATATATCCTATAGAGAAATTATGAGGAAAAAATTACCTAAGACTTGTAAAGCATTTATATGCCTAGCATATACTAAATGTTATATAAATGCTTAATTAGTAAGTAAATAAAATACCTTTTCAGGACCTATGGATACACTCATATTTTTGAATTATATGATTTCTTTTTTTAGTATTTTGTACTTTATTATAGTATTTTTTATACTGGGCTCTATGTGCTAATGTACTATTTGGATTTTTGTATTTATATTGTGAGATGAACCTATAGATTTCTTTTTAGAATACCTTTATCAATTATTTGTATTAAATTTATAGGTTTATAAATTTAATAGTAATATAATACCAGTTTATTACTTCCAGAAGTTGCAATCATTTTATTATGTAGATTTTCTGTTTTTAAAATATTTTCTAGAATTTAGCTAAAAATTATCTAGTCCTGTTGACTTTTCAGGTGTAGATCCTTATTCACTTTTCTGTTCCTTTCCTTTAAAACATTATATGTCTACCTCTTACATAAATTTTTGGTGAATTTTTAAATTTCTTGCTATAGTAATCAAAATGGGGAAGTGTTAATATCTGGTAAGTGTAGTAGTAGGATTATGATGGCTGATTATCTTTTGTATATTTTGTTAAAAATTATTTTTCAAAAATTAAAAATAATTGAATTAAAAAATAAAATGTAAGGTGTTATTACTAGCTTCAAATCCTTACATGACAGCTATGAGCAGACAAAACATGAAGGTGTGCAATAGGGAATTTGTATTAGTTTGTTTTGCCACAAGAGCGTAACAAATAATCCCTAAAGCTCAGTGGCTTAAGAAAACATGCTTATGGGTCTGAAGGTCAAATGATATACCTAGGCTCAGACAGATGGCTCTGATTTAGGCTTCCAGTTGGTCTCAGGTCTGCTCCAGGTATGTTCATCCTGGAGCTTCAGCAACAGCAGCTGCCTGGATCATGCTTTCTAGTGGCTGATCACTGGAGAGCAAGACCAAGGCAAAACCACTCAGCCATGTTTAAGGTCTCTGCTGGTGTCACATCCACTAACACTCCACTGGTCAAACAAGGCACAAGGCCAAGCCTAATTTCAATGTGCAGGAAAGTATACTGGGCTTACAGAGGGAGGGGACTGAAATGACTATTTGATGAACAGTAATCCATGCTATCACAGTTTTTTTCATATTAGAGGTTTCAAGTTTTTAAAGAACTTAACCACCCACATCCAAATAAAATGAGTCAACTGTTTCTAATTTGCCCACATTTATGTAGCTGTCCCAACCTAAGCTAGGTCTTCAAAGGTTGTTGCCAGCACGTGTGGTACCTTGTGCATATTTGAAAAGGACACTTCTCTTACTGGTTTGACACAACTCTGCCTATATATACCCTGACAAGTGTGGACTACATTCAGCCTCCACATGCCCACTTGGTGGGGTGCATTTCTCTGGCTATAAGCTGTTCAACTCTTTATCATGGCCCTGAGCTTTCCTCAGGCAGAACTGAAAAATTAGAAGAACTTTACTTTGGAGCTTTTTTTGTTCCATACACATTTCCTCTTTTGTTGTTCATCCTCCTCCTGTTGTCGAGTCGTACCCCAACCTTTGACCTGAGGCATCTCATCAAGTTACTATTGGTTACTTAACCTTCACTCAAAACTGCCAGTCCTCTTTACCAGGCTCTTGGCATTTCATGTTTTCCTACTGACAGTGGGTGATAATGGGGCCTCCCATCACCTTTAAAACTCTGCCTATATCAACTCTCTGTGCTTGTGTTAAAGCAGAAGTCAGATAGGAGTTTCACTTACTACCTTCCTGATGGCTTCTAGAAATTTCATCAAAGAAATATTTCCTGCTTAAATTTTATTTTGGCTCAATTCAACTAACTTATTACTGTATGTCTTAATGGAGAATAGAAAATGTTAAATATTTCAGCTAAACTACTTTCATATTCTCTGTACCAAAGAAACAGTTTTCTTAAATGAATCTATAAATGGATATAGGAATCTACATGCATGTAATGAGTGATATAATGTTCATAGTTATGAATGGCGTATAATTTTAATATAATATTTGTTTTATTTTACTCCTACTTGGAAAGCAGCTTTATTATTAGTTTTCTAGAATTCTTTGTCTTTTTTTAAAATTAGATTAAATCTCTTGACGATAAATATGCGGTTGGCAAGATTTCCAAGCAGTGGACTGGCCTTGTGAGAGAGTTATTTACAGATGTTGATAACTTTGGCATCCAGTTCCCTTTAGACCTTGATGTGAAAATGAAAGCTGTGATGCTCGGCGCATGTTTCCTCATTGTAAGTTTATTCTTGCTAATCTGGGGTATAGATGGTTTCTCTAGGATCATTCTGAAATAATTTGGTAAATTTTACATTTTTAAATGACCTTAAATTTGTAGGTTTTATTGAAAGTGGTCCTATTTAATTTTAGCTCTGAAATTCCATTTTCTTCTGCTACTCTGGGTTCACAAATGACTAGCTTCTCTCTGGAGGGTCTATGCAGTTTCACATTGTAACAAGAGGATCTTATATATTAAGGAGAGGCTCTGGTTTTAGTAAAAAAAAAAAAAAAAATTGGTGATTTGGAAAAGAGTCTGAATCTTCCAGTGTGTTTAAATGGAATAAGTCTCAGTGAAACAAAGAGATTTCTGCCTGATTCATTATTAAATTAAACCATCTAATACAGAAATACAAATTGTAGTAAGAATCTACATTCAATCAAGCCTTAGACAGAACTACCAATTAAGAGGAAATATATGAGATACAGCAATGACTTTGAACTTGTCTTCACATTAAATTACCTAGGGAGCTTTTAGTAGTAGGCCATATTCCAGTTTAACTAAATCAGAAGCTCAGAATTAAAAGTTTGTGTAGCTCCTCAGATGATTCCATATACAGCCGATGTCAAGGGCTCCTGGGACAGAGCAGTGGTTTTCAACCTTAGCTGCACAGTAGAAACACCTGGGTAGCTTTCACACTCCCTGTGTCAAGACTATGTACCCAGATCTAGTAAACCAAATCCTGAGGTGGATCCAAGCCTTCAAGCTGTTCGAGCTATCATATGATTCCAAAGCAAGCAAGGTTTGGAGTCACTAGATTAATACCTTAAATATTGGCATATGGATGCAATCAGAAAAAAAATAAAAAGTAAAAGAACATACAGAAAAAGGATCCAGTTACGTCAACAGATACATATCAGGAAAATAAAATAAAAATAAAATAAAAAGAAAGAAACATCAGCTTAATGTAGTTTGTAGACCATGTTTGGAAACTGATTTAAACAAACCAATATAAAAAGACATTTACAAGACACTCAGGGAAATGTGAACATTGGCAATTTGATGATATTAATGAATTATTAAGGTTTTTTAAAAAAATATGATGTTATTGTGGTTATACAAAAACAGTCCATTTTCTTTAAGGGCACATACTGAAGTATTTCGGTATAAAATGATATGGTATCACAGATTTGCTTTTAAATAATGGGGGTGAGGGAAAAGGGACACAGCGGATGGAGTAACTGGTGAACCAAGCTGGGTGAGTGGTCATTGGGACTTTATTTATACTATTCTATCTACTTTGGGACAGGCTTAGTATTTTTTATATAAACTTTTAAATATAACCACAGTTCTATCTAAAAACTATGTTTTCAGTAAGTGTTTATTTCACATGAGAAGAAAATTTTAACCTTAACTTGGGGAACTGTTTAAGCAAAGGTTTACACACCATAACCAAAGATACAGTGTGTACAGGGTGGAGAGAGTAGTCTGGGGTGTTTGGATAGGTGAGAAATGGGATTGGGGTGGTGGTGGTGCGGTTATTAGGAAGTGAATATGGGGTAGATTGGGCAGTCTTCCCAATCTTATAGACCTTGGGAAGATACTGAAAATTGTTTAGTTAACTGGTTAATTTTAAGCTATGCATAAATAAAAGAGTTATAAACCCAAATTTTAGAAAGATAAGTCCTGGTGACTGTGTACCAAATGGATTGAAGAGAGGTAAAATTGTAATAGTGCAATTGCAAGTGAATGGTGATAAAGATTCAATTATTTCTTTGTAAAGAGAAAAAGGAAAATGATAGATGTGAGAGAGGTACAATCCACAGGACCTGACAGAAGTTGTAGGGGAGAGGGTCTGGTTAGAAATTGATGGAGTAAGACAAGCTGAGGAACACAGTGGACAACAAGTTTGGAAGAGAAATCATAAAACTGGGCCAAAAAATTCTAGGATGTTATTCTAACTCTAAGATGGCTGTCATTCTCCAGAAACAATCTAAAAATTGTACATGGAACTCCAGTCACAACACAAGTTATATTACTAGAGAAGGAGTACAAAAAGTTGAGGAACAAAGATTGAAAGAGGAACATTCTAAGAGGCATGAAAAAAGTGGAATTTAGAGAAATTACCAGAGGATTAATTAAGTTCATACAGGTATCAATAAGTGAATAGAATTACAGGATTTAATTGCCATTAAAATGGAAAGCTGAAGCTATCAACCTTTCCCAGATCTACCTATTAGTTGATTTTTCTTGTTTAGCAAATACGTTATTGTGTTTCATCAGATCCCTTAGCATTTATGCATCTGAGAGCTGATCTCTGTTTTGTTGCTGAAAACCCATTTCCGTATTTTGTTTTTATCTAGGACTTCATGTTTTTTGAAATGACTAAAAATTAACAGAGAGCAGGAGTGTGGTAATGCATTCATTGACATCTCCTCAGAAAATCTGAAGTCCCTATATCGATTGGGACTATGTAAAAGAAGAACTGGTGGATTTTCCTCTTTATGTAAATGGCTTATTATAGCATATGTGAATTACACTGTGATGCCTGAAGCTCCAGATATATGATTTTACTTTTCAAATTAAAGAGTTTATTTTTAATATCACTTACTTATAAATGTTTTTATACATTTTCTTTTATACATTTTCTGTTTCATTGTGTATTTTGGAGAAAGGATATAGAAATTTTTACATTTAAACATAACTTCCTATGATTAATTACTTTGAACTACAGTCTCTGCTTTATTTTCAATTTGTATCGCAAAATTAATTAAAGACTTTTTAAAGTAATTTTAATATAAACTTACACATTATTTTATTAAATCTAGTTACAATTTATTTCATATGTAACAACTGTTATTTTGCAAATACCGTATATTCAAAAGAATTCAAAATGAACATAATTTCAGTGTTTTTTTAAAATTACATTCAAATAATACTCAATATTCATATGTCAAGGGAAAGTAAAATCATTTTTTTGATCAGAAAATCACACTACATTTAACTTCTCCTATAAGCTAATCTGCAACTATAAATAACATTTTCATTTTGACAAGACTATAAATTACCAATTTTTGATAATGATTTTTCCTGAAAAAAGAATGATTCTGTCCCCAAGAAAGACACATTTAAAGACTCACTCACTCTAATACTGGGATATTGTTATAATTTTTGAAGTAATTATTTATATATGGAATGGTTAGCTCCTGTTCTGTATTCTGTCATTCATGGAACATAATAGTTTTCAGATCACTCAGGTGTTAATTAAATAGAACATATATATTCTGAGTATAAATGTCTACAATGGTCTATTAGATTATTTTTACCAACAATCAAATAACTAAAATAAAAAATTGCTGATATATTTCTTTGCATATTTGATTTTTGTTTTTAAACAAACTGTGAACAGTCAACTCACATGATATTCTGAACTTTACACATTTACCTCCCCTTCCCTTTCGAATCTCCTTTAAAAGAGCAAAAGCATAGGATAATCTTTAGCAAAATATATACCTGTGCTGGAAACTTAAGTTTTCTTCCTGTCAGAAAGTTAAAGGAATTTTTATACCCTGTTTTGTAGGGAAAACTGAATCAAGTGAGAGGAGATGTCCAACCCACACTTTACCTCATGGAAAGGAAAAGTGTGTTTAGGAAATAAGAACTTAGGGGAGAGATTCCCTTTCATCCTCAGCAGAACTCCAACACCATCAGCTCCTAATGTTGAGAACACTGGGATGGCAGGAAGCTGCAGAAAAGGTGATGTCCAGACCGCCTTTCATTAGCCTAAATAATGCACCAGATGCCAGATTCCTATGATGACGTGTAACCGAGGCATTCACATTCAGTTTATAGTGGGTACAGACAGCATGCCAGGTAAGGCGAGGTACTTGCACAGCTGGACCTAGTGGCATTAGCTATGCCAGTTAGAGAAGGGAGGGTTTTCCAAGCCCGCTGTCAGGTACCACAACCAACCCAAAATGAGGCTAAGAGACTGACATTATCCCTGTGACAGCTACATCTTGCTTTCACTTCCCCCTCCTCCTCCCAATCTCCCCTACTCCTACTCCTTCTTTGCATAGGACTCAAGATCTCTGGTTAAGCAAAGTAAAACTGCAACTTATCTGAACAGCTCCTTCCTTCTTCAACTATGCAAAGAAGGTCTGAGCAGAAACCCACACACTATCAGCAGAATCTATTTAAGTTCAAATACTAGAAAAATGTGCTCTCATTAAATATTTACAAAGAAAAGACTCATCATACATGGAAAATTAGAAATTTAAGTGAGAAAAATATCAGGACTTGAAACAAATATCTTCATTTGTAATCTCAATGAGATTTGAGGAAATGTTGCATATTTATTTCTGGAACAGGCAGTAGAGAAAAAGGAACATTCTGGGCTTCCCTGGTGGCGCAGTGGTTGAGAGTCCGCCTGCTGATGCAGGGGACACGGGTTCGTGCCCCGGTCCGGGAAGATCCCACATGCCGCGGAGCGGCTGGGCCTGTGAGCCATGGCCGCTGAGCCTGCACGTCCGGAGCCTGTGCTCCACAACAGGAGAGGCCACAACGGTGAGAGGCCCGCGAAAAAAAAAAAAAAAAAGGAACATTCTGATGATGCAAAATTTTAATAAAGTCGAAAAGTATGATAACCACACTTTAAAGTATGATGGTGGCACTGGTATAGTAGATTGATTTAGGTAGAAAAATAACACAATAAGATAAAAGAGATTTTTAAAAATTCTCCCAGAAGTCAGATAAACACAAAGTATAGAGAGGAAAAGGTGATTCCTGAGGAACAGATACATTCACTTCATGTTATGCACAACAGAAATTCCACAAGCAGAAATTAGATGAGGTCAAGAGAATATTTCCAAACAGGTTGTCATCGCTAGGTGAATGGATTTATCACATACCAGACAAAATTAATGAAAATGACCCATTTCTTTGTTGCTTTTGAAGAATAATTTCACCATATACAGAATTCTGGGTGGGTGGTTGCTTTTTTTCTCTCACTCTAAATATTTCACTCCACTCTCCTCTTGCTTGCGTGGTTTCCAAACAGAAGTCGGGTATTACCTTTGTTCTTCTATAGGTATGGTGCTTTTTCCTCTGTCTCCTTTCACAATTTTTTTTTATCTTTGATTTTATGTAGCTTGAAAATAATATGGTAGTGTAGGGTTTTTCACTTTTTTCCTGCCTCATGTTTGCTAAGCTTTCTGAACCTGTGGGTAGGTGCCTGACAATATGAGGAAATTCTCAGTCATTATTGTTTCAAACATTTCTTCTGTTTGTTCCTCTCTTTCTCTTCCTTCTGGTATTCACATTACATTTATGTTGCATGTTTGTATTTGTCCCATAGTCCCTGAATATTCTGTTCTGTTTTTTTTCAGTTTTTGTTCTATTTGCTTTTCAGTTTTGGAGGTTTCTATTGAGACATCCTCCGCAGAGATTCTTTCTTCAGTTGTGTCTAGCCTACTAATAAGCTCATCAAAGGCATTCTCCATTTCTGTCACAATGTTTTTTATCTATAGCATTTCCTTTTGGTTCCTTCTTAGGATTTCCATCACTTTCTTACATTGCCCATCTATTTTTGCATGCTATTTTATCCCTTAGAGACCTTAGCATATTAATCACGGTTGTTTTAAATTCCCAGTCTGGTAATTCCAACACCCCTTCCATGTCTATTTCTGATGCCTGTCTCTTCAAATTGTGTGGGTTTTGGGGGGGGGGGGGGGGTGTTTGTTTTTTATTTATTTATTTATTTTGCGGTACGCGGGCCTCTCACTGCTGTGGCCTCTCCCGTTGCGGAGCACAGGCTCCGGACGCGCAGGCTCAGCGGCCATGGCTCACGGGCCTAGCCGCTCCGCCGCATGTGGGATTTCCCGGACCAGGGCACGAACCCATGTCCCCTGCATCGGCAGGCAGACTCTCAACCACTGCACCACTAGGGAAGCCCTCAAATTGTGTTTTTTGACTTTTGGTATTCCCTGAAATTTTTTCCTGATAGCTGGGCATGATATATGGGATAAAAGGAATGCTGTAAATAGGGCTTTTCATAATGTAGTGGTGAGATGCAGGGGAGTGGGAAGTGTTCTGTACTCTGATGATTACATCTCAGTCTTTTACTGAGCTTTCCCTTCTGGACTGGGAACTACACAGGTGTTTTTTCAGTATTTTTTTCTCCCCTCTTTGATGGAACAGGATGGCTATAGTGGGCTGGAGTTGGGTATTTCCCTTCTATCACATGTAAGGCTAGAGCTGACCGGAGTTGGGTTATTTCCTTTCCACCAGGTCATTTAGGCTGTGGGTAAGTACTTTTTCCTGAGGGCAGACCTTGTTAAGAACAGAGTGCTCTGGTGTGTTTCAAAATGATACCTTTTCCCCTCCCACGCAGGAAGCACAAGGGGATTTTATCTTTTTAATTTACTGTGAGAACTTGATTGAGCTTCTGAGGGAGAATCTCACAAAATTGTGTCCCCCATCTCCCCACACCCACCAATGACAGGGTCCTTGTAGAGTTTCTAACTCACTGACTTGTGCACACTGAGTGTCAGTACATTAATACATTTTCCTTTTCTGGCACTGGTTCTGCGGTGGTTTCCGCTCCTGAGCCTTAGCTCCAGTAAGCCGTGACTCCCTGTGTTCACCTGTCTCTCCAACCTTGGGGACAGCAGTTGGCCTTGTATCCTCACTTCTGTTACAGATCCTAGAAGAGCTGTTAACTTTTCATTCAGTTCAGCTTTTCACTTGTTAGGATGGAGAGGCGACTTCCAAGCTCCTTACCTGTGGAACTAGAGTCAGAAGTGGCTCTTCATTTTTTTAATGTCAAAATTGTTGCTACATCAGAATTCTTCTCTGATTTTCGTTCAGTCTGTATTTCTTCTTTTCATGCCATAAATAAAATGGTAATTTTATGAATATGAGCACATTTTACCCTATATTATAGCTATGTATCTTCTGTTTATGATTTATTTTCTTTACTACAGTGTGTACTCCTTCTGGGCAGACTCTGCCTCAAAATCATTTTTGTACCTATCCCCAGTGATGCCAAAACATTGTGACTTGCATATAGTTAATTTCAATAAATATTTCTCTTCTTGTTGTGGAACAAATGAAAATTTTAAACAGATACATGTAACATCTCAGACTTGACTGAAAATCATGAAAAATTTTGAAATTGAGAGATATCAACATTTCATGTAAAAGGAGAACAGGAGTTTATTTAATGACAAACCCAAGAAACCTCCA
This sequence comes from Delphinus delphis, assembly GCF_949987515.2. Classification (NCBI taxonomy): domain Eukaryota; kingdom Metazoa; phylum Chordata; class Mammalia; order Artiodactyla; family Delphinidae; genus Delphinus; species Delphinus delphis. The sequence continues at coordinate 122,607,949 of NC_082686.1, read as the reverse complement.
AAAACACTACAGTTTTTAAGGATGAACTGACATAAATATAATGTGCACAACAAGATTGGTAGCTATGGCACTGGATGTGTCTATAATCCTCATCCTGGGTGTTATAAATACTATAATAATACTATAATCAGAGTATCCAAACTCTTAGAACTCTGGCACCTGAAAAAATATGATTAAAAGGATGAAGAGTGTGGAAACCATGTTCTTTGAAGAATGACTAATGGTATACAGCCTCAAGAAGGGAAAATGTGGGTGCTGAACTATGGAAGTGGGATAAGTTTATTCTTAACTGCTCTGTAATGCCCCAGATTTCTCAGCTATAAAACTGATACAATAATTGTATAACCCTCATAGAGTTGTTGTGAGAGTTAAGTCACTACATGTTAAGCTCTTAAAATAGTTCCTGGCACACTGTAAACACTATAAAAATGTTAGCTACTATTACCATTATTATTCCTCCAAAGCATTGAACAAGGACCAATGATATACATAGACAGATTTTTCTTTGTATAAGAAAGTGCTTCATCATAATTAGAATTTTCCAACCTCTCAAAATAGTGAAACAGTTCAACTTTCAACTTAAATGCTTCTAGGTCAGAAACTTAGAGTATTTTAGTCTTGGGAAGAAGTCAGACTACACAACCTCCCAGACTTTGTGTAGGGACTACTGATGACCTGAATGCAGCTGTAACCATAAGTGACAAGTGCCTTGGAAAGTCACTAGTGAGCACTCTGCATGTGTTTGCAAGATGGTCTGGAGCATTCCATGTTCCCCTCCCGGCGCTGAGCTGCAATTACTTATGCTTTCAGTCAGCAATGTCTTCATACTGGTATGTTTTCATGGTGAGATTTATGACCATATGAACAGAACACTAAAATTAGGATTCTTTAGACATAACGAACAATGAGGGTACGGGTTTAAGAGAAAGCTAGAAGGAAAAAATAAGGCATTGACAAGGTGTCTACTTCATGACTCTAAAATACACTCTAAAGTACACCTTTTTTATAGAGGCTAAGCAAAGGCATTAGTTGGAGAATATGCCATTGAAAGCATAATGTCCCTAATCTGCCTGGAGTGCTCTGATCATCCAGGAGATAGCCAACTAGAGTACCTAACAGTGTTTTATTTCTACCTAGAAAATCCACAGTCATGTAGAGGAGAGGCTATGTGCTGTTGTGTGTGTGTGTGTGCACGCGTGTGTGTATTGGGGTTACTAGAAAGAACTATGAACAGAATATGTTCTTTTTCCATATTACTCATTCTGTTGTTAAAAAGGATAACACGAGAGACTCCAGGATTCAATTCAGCACTAAAAAAGTGAGCCCTAATTCTTCATAAAGGAAATAGTTCATGTCATAAGCTCAGTAATTACACTGAAGTCATTAATTCCACTTACGTTACCCTAAAGTCTGCTGTCTCAAACCATTCAGTTATTGCACATGGAAAGATGTCAAATAAGTTCTCTCCCATCCTACACTTGGCAAACACCATAATGAAAATAATAAGTCATATTTAATACGGGCATTACACATATGATAAAAATGCCATCTTAAAGCAGTGGTAAGAAGTCAACTACTTTTAAGATGACATTAGGATAATCAGAAAATATTTGAAAAAAGAAAGAAAAAGTTAAAATCCTTGTATGTGTCACATAGAAAAGTAAATATCAGATGAAAAAATACAAAAACTTTATAAAAAGAGTAGAAAAACCAAAAGAGTTTACTTTTTTATAATCACTCTTTTGATGAAGGTGTCCCAACAAAAAACTCAGGAAAATACTGAAAATTTTTAATTTTATATTTAGAATCTTATATTGTTGACACAAAATGCCCTAAATTAAAAGCAAAAAGTTTAAAGATAATATTGGTATCAATGAGCTATTTAAATTTCCCAGAAATCTATAAAAGTTAAATACAAGTCAAAATAAATAAAAAAGTTAAATACAAGGAAATATATGATAACAATCATTAAGTATCCAGTGTATTTACAAATAAACATTCAATCTCACTAGCAATCAGAATCATAAAGACTGAATTTTGGTTCTTGAAAGAAAATCCTGTACATATTATTTCAAGCAGAAGTTGTAAAAGAAGTTGTCTTCTTTTCCATATGTCAGCAATGGTTGTTTTATATACTTTTAAAATATCTTAACTGTCTGCTTTTCCAAAATTATAATGACTTTTGAAAACTTGAAATTTTCAAACAACATTAAAAGCCTTATTAAATTACAATACATTTACAACTTCAAACCTCTAAAGATGTAGCTATTTTAGAAGGCTAAACTTCTCATATTGAAAAAGAAACAAAAATACTAACTTGCACACATTTTTTAAATTACCGAGTTTAAAATGGTAATATACGTTACATATAGTCATTATAGACATACAACTTATGCGTCCCTGCCACTAGACTGCACTACTTTCAGTCAAGAACAGAGTCCCTTTCAATTTTTATTCTCTAGTGCAAAGCACGGTACCTGATATGATAGAAGAAGCCTGATAAATATCAATATTTGCCAAATGAAAGTCAATCTGACTCAGAATGAAAGCCTCTGACTCAGAATATATGTGCCAAATTTCCATTATACTTATTCCCTATAAATATAAATGGAATAAATAGCACAGATAGATTTCTTTGGATTATGTAATAGTGGATATATATATTTTGTAATCCTCATCTGATTGTGAATACCTATGAATAAATTCTGGTATTATGATAAAGCTACATCTATTAGTAGTTATATATGCATTATCTCAAGTTAAGTCTTCAGAACTCAATTTAATACAGAAAGGCAATCTGGAAAATTTCTAGACTGTTATCCCAGTTTAACTATAGTTAGTATGTTTGCTATCAACTGATTTCTAAAGCACAGTAACAACAAAATATAAATTAACAAGTAAATAAATGTAAGAAATGTGTTCATGTTTGTTTTCTACAATGGCCAGTTTTAATGAACTCAATAAACAAATTAAGAAAACCCAGAGGGTACTAAACAGAAACAGATTACAATTAAAAAGCAAGCCGATTTCACACATAAATTTCCCAAACCTTTTAGGTTTCTAACTGGTGGAAATGAAAAGCATCTCCCAATTGTAAATATGATATTTTCAACCATAAGCAAAGATTGCAAATAGTATAATTCAAATTATAGATAAGGAATGTGGCTGCTTAGTGCATTGTGTTCATCTTTCCAAGGTGAAAATTCACCTCCTACTTTGTCTAGTCAGCTGTACTTCTTCTCACTAATATAAACTGTTCATTTAATTTGGCAAACTTTATTCTACAAACATGGCATTGAGAAATGAAAAAGGGTGAGAAAGAAAGAACCTATCAGCAATAAATCCAAGCACATTTACTACCCCTGGTAGATAATAATGATGATAATACTTAACAGATACTGAGCATTTAGTATGCATTAGACATGTACTAAGACTATATATTAACTTATTTGACTAATATTTTTATAATATTATCTCCACTTTAGAGATGAGACAGCAGATGAGGAAAGTGTGCAGAGTGGTGGAGCTACCACACAGCATCTTTGTAGACTTTACAATTGAGACAGCACTGAGTCAGTTAAGCTCACACCTCATACTACTTGTACATGAACAACCAGTGAATGTTAAGAAGTTTGATATGTCATGGCCCACTGACCAAGTGGTTCAGTAAACGTAGCTTGCAGTACATACATCTATACATATATGTGCGTGAGTGTGTACTCACGTATGTATGGGATCTTCAACTTAGAAAGTTTTTTTTTTTTTTGAGAATGAGGGTGGAGAAGCACTGATGATGCCATCTAGTTGCTGGGGCAATTACAGAGATTAAGGCATCCACTGAATAATCTGCTCTTATCCTTTCTTCTCCTTTCCTGTGTGACATGCCCCATGTGACTAAAGAAAAGGCAAAGCAGCTGTGCTGAGATGGTAGACATTTATCTCATATTGAAATTATTTTCCCTGACTGATTTTATGAAAGGGGGTTTCTTATATATTTTGTTGCACATGAGCTTATCAAATAAACACATCCCAAAACCCAATTAAATCAAGAATTTTATATGTTGGAATCATGGCTACTTTCCTCAGTAAAACAAGGGAAAAGTTGAACTGGTAAGTCTCATAAATGGATATATTTGAGCCAAGAAGGAACATACAATGTTTAAGAATGTTGGCCCTGGAAGGTGTACTGCCTGGCTTCAATTCTATCAGCGTGGTCACATTCCTTAACTCTCTATAAACATCCATTACCTGTCAAATCGTGATAAAATTCAACTAAAACAGGGCTACCCTGGTGGTGCAGTGGTTAAGAATCTGCCTGCCAATGCAGGGGACACGGGTTTGATCCCTGGTCCGGGAAGATCCCACGTGCCGCAGAGCAACTAAGCCCGTGCACCGCAACTACTGACCCTGTGCTCTAGAGCCCACAAGCCACAACTACTGAAGCCCACGTGCCTAGAGCCCGTGTTCCGCAACAAGAGAAGCCACCGCAATGAGAAGCCTGCACACCACAATGAAGAGTAGCCCCCACTCATCGCAACTAGAGAAAGCCCGCGTGCAGCAACGAAGACCCAACACAGCCAAAAATAAATAAAATTAAATTTAAAAAAATTTAAAATAACATTTAACTAAAACACAGAGAATTAAATTTTTATAATCAATATAGCATTCAAATCAAGTTCTGGCATGCAGTAAGTGCTTAACTGCTATTTTACTTACAAAAATATGCAAACTCTTTCCTTTACAGCATTTCTAATCTCTTAACCTTTGTAAGGGCTCTGACTGTTCACTAAGCTGGATCCAAGAACCTAGTACATCTGGGGACTTATAAGAGTGAGACATAGGTAGAAAACTATGAAGTTCATATTATTTCTATTTGTGTCTGCTATTAGCATTCCACAGTTATCCTGAAATAATTAAAGTCTAAACCCTGAAAGAGAATCTGTGAATTACTTTGCTATCTAGTTGATACCTAAGATGCAATATCATATATTTACAACTCACTTTTTTAATAAAATAATATAACTGCACTGCATTTTTTTCATTTTGGAGCTCATAGATGACATCTTTCATATATGGATTTAAATTAACATTTACATCAAAGAACTCTTTAGAAATACTGCCAATGAAATATGAGGTTTATTGGGAAACCAATTTTAAATACTTTTTCAACAGTCCACTAGTTTCCCTGTATCCTGTCTTTGTATGTAGTCTGCATACCAAAAAATGATTATCAAAGTACAACTGCCTACAAATTTCAAATATTTAACATATCTGTAATTGTAATTAATCCTGATTAAATACATCACATGATGCACATATCAATGTTCATACAAATACGAACATACATCCACAATATTCAGTATAATCAGAAAAGAATAAGAGAATTCAAATTTAAAAACCCAGCAGGAGCTTCAAGATGGCAGAAGAGTAAGACGTGGAAATCACCTTCCTCCCCACAGATACATCAGAAATACATCTACATGTGGAACTGCTCCTATATAACACCTACTGAACACTGGCAGAAGACCTCAGACCTCCCAAAAGGCAAGAACCTCCCCACGTACCTGGGTAGGGCAAAAGAAAAAAGAATAAACAGAGACAAAAGAATAGGGACGGGACCTGCACCACTGGGAGGGAGCTGTGAAGGAAGAAAAGTTTCCACACACTAGGAAGACCCTTCCCGGGCAGAGATAGGGGGGTGGCGGAGGGGGGAAGCTTCCGAGCCACGAAGGAGAGCGCAGCAACAGGGTTGCGGAGGGCAAAGCGGAGACATTCCCGCACAGAGGATCGGCACCGACCAGCACTCACCTGCCCGAGAGGCTTGTCTGCTCACCCGCCGGGGCGGGCGGGGCTGGGAGCAGAGGCTCCAGCTTCAGAGGTCGGATCTCAGGGAGAGGACTGGGGTTGGCTGCGTGAACACAGCCTGAAGGGGCTAGTGCGCCACGGCTAGCCGGGAGGGAGTCCGGGAAAAAGTCTGGAACTGCTGAAGAGGCAAGAGACTTTTTCTTCCCTCTTTGTGTCCTGGTGCACGAGGAGAGGGGATTAAGAGCCCCGCTTAAAGGAGCTCCAGAGACGGGTGCGAGCCACGGCTAACAGCGCGGACCCCAGAGACGGGCATAAGACGCTAAGGCTGCTGCTGCCGCCACCAAGAAGCCTGTGTGCAAGCACAGGTCACTATCCACACCTCCCCTCCCGGGAGCCTGTGCAGCCGGCCACTGCCAGGGTCCCGTGATCCAGGGACAACTTCCCCGGGAGAACACACAGTGTGCCTTAGGCTGGTGCAACGTCATGCTGGCCTCTGCCACCGCAGGCTCACCCTGCACTGCGTACCCCTCCCTCCCCCCGGCCTGAGTGAGCCAGAGCCCCCGAAATAACTGCTGCTCCTTTAACCCCGTCCTGTCTGACCGAAGAACAGACGCCCTCAGGCTACCTACACGCAGAGGCGGGGCCAAATCCAAAGCTGAATCCCAGGAGCTGTGTGAACAAAGAAAAGAAAGGGAAATCTCTCCCAGCAGCCTCAGGAACAGCGGATTAAATCTCCACAGCCAACTGGATGTAGCCTGGATCTGTGGAATACCTGAATAGACAACAAATCATCCCAGATCGAGGAGGTGGACTTCGGGAGCAATGATATATATATGTATTTTTTCCCTTTTTCTCTTTTTGTGCATGTGTATTTGTATGATTCTGTGTGTGATTTTGTCTGTATAGCTTTGCTTTTACCCTAGAGTTCTGTCTGTCCGTCTTTTTTTTCTTTTTTTTCTTAATATAGTTTTCAGCGTTTGTTATCATTGGTGGATTTGTTTTTTGTTTTGGTTGTTCTCTTCTTTCTTTCATTCTTTTTTATTACTTTAAAAATATTTTAATTATTATTTTTTGTTTTTTATTTTAATAACGTTTTTATTTCATTTTATTTTATTTTACCTTTTTCCTTCTTTCTTTCTTTTTTTCTCCCTTTTATTCTGAGCCGTGTGGATGAAAGGCTCTTGGTGCTCCAGCCAGGCATAGGGCTGTGTCTCTGAGGTGGGAGAGCCAAGTTCAGGATATTGGTCCACCAGAGACCTCCCAGCTCCATGTAATACCAAACGCTGAAAACCTCCCAGAGATCTCCATCTCAATGCCAAGACCCAGCTCCACTCAACGACCAGCAAGCTACAGTGCTGGACACCCTATGCCAACAACTAGCAAGACAGGAACACACCTGTTAGGAGAGACGCTGCCTAAAATCATAATAAGGTCACAGACAACCCAAAACACACCACCAGATGTGTACCTGCCCACCAGAAAGACAATATCCAGCCTCATCCACCAAAAGACAGACAATAGTTGCCTCCACCAGGAAGCCTACACAACCCCCTGAACCAAACTTAGCCACTGGGGGCAGACACCAAAAACAATGGGAACTGCGAACCTGCAGCCTGAGAAAAGGAAACATCAAACACAGTAAGGTAAGCAAAATGAGAACACAAAGGAAAACACAGCAGATGAAGGAAGAAGGTAAAAATGCACCAGACCTAACAAATGAAGAGGAAATAGGCAGTCTACCTGAAAAAGAATTCAGAATAATGATAATAAAGACAATCGAAAATCTTGGAAATAGAATGGAGAAAATACAAGAAACGTTTAACAAGGACCTAGAAGAACTAAAGAGCAAACAAACAATCATGAATAACATGATAAATGAATTCAAAAATTCTCCAGAAGGGATCAATAGCAGAATAACTGAGGCAGAAGAACGGATAAGTGACCTGGAAAATAAAATACTGGAAATAACTACTGCAGAACAGAATAAAGAAAAAAGAATAAAAAGAATTGAGGACAGTCTCAGAGACCTCTGTGACAATATTAAATGCACCAACATTTGAATTCTAGGGGTCCCAGAAGAAGAAGAGAAAAAGAAAGAACTGAGAAAATATTTGAAGAAATTATAGTTGAAAACTTCCCTAATATGTGAAAGGAAATAGTTAATCATGTCCAGGAAGCACGGAGAGTCCAATACAGGATAAATCTAAGGAGAAACACGCCAAGACACATATTAATCAAACTATCAAAAATTAAATATAAAGAAAAAATATTAAAAGTAGCAAGGGAAAAACAACAAAAAACATACAAGGGAATCCCCATAAGGTTAACAGCTGATCTTTCAGCAGAAACTCTGCAAGCCAGAAGGGAGTGGCAGGACATATTTAAAGTGATGAAAGTGAAAAAGCTACAAGATTACTCTACCCAGCAAGGATCTCATTCAGCTTTGACGGAGAAATTAAAACTTTTACAGACAAGCAAAAGCTAAGAGAATTCAGCACAACAAAACCAGCTTTACAACAAATGATAAAGGAAATTCTCTAGGCAGGAAACACAAGAGAAGGAAAAGACCTACAATAACAAACCAAAAACAATTAAGAAAATGATGATAGGAACATACATATCGATAATTACCTTAAATGTAAATGGATTAAATGCTCCAACCCAAAGACATAGACTGGCTGAATGGATACAAAAACAAGACCTGTATATATGCTGTCTACAAGAGACCCACTTCACATCTAGGGACACATACAGACTGAAAGTGAGGGGATGGAAAAAGATATTTCATGCAAATGGAAATCAAAAGAATGCTGGAGTAGCAATTCTCATATCAGACAAAATAGACTTTAAAATAAAGACTATTATAAGAGACAAAGAAGGACACTACATAATGATCAAGGGATCAATCCAAGAAGATATAACAATTGTAAATATTTATGCACCCAACATAGGAGCACCTCAATACATAAGGCAAATACTAACAGCCATAAAAGGGGAAATCGACAGTAACAGATTCATAGTAGGGGACTTTAACACCCCACTTTCACCAACGGACAGATCATCCAAAATGAAAATAAATAAGGAAACACAAGCTTTAAATGATACATTAAACAACATGGACTTAATTGATATTCATAGGACATTCCATCCAAATACAACAGAATACACTTTCTTCTCAAGTGCTCATGGAACATTCTCCAGGATAGATGATATCTTGGGTCACAAATCAAGCTTTGGTAAATTTAAGGAAATCAAAATCATATCAACTATCTTTTCTGACCACAATACTATGAGACTAGATATCAATTACAGGAAAAAATATGTAAAAAATACAAACACATGGAGGCTAAACAATACACTACTAAATAACCAAGAGACCACTGAAGAAGTCAAAGAGGAAATAAAGAAATGCCTAGTAACAAATGACTATGAAAACACGATGACCCAAAACCGGTGGGATGCAGGAAAAGCAGTTCTAAGAGGGAAGTTTATAGCAATACAATCTTACCTTAAGAAAAAAGAAACATCTCAAATAAACAACCTAACCTTACACCTAAAGCAATTTGAGAAAGAAGAACAAAAAAACCCCAAAGTTAGCAGAAGGAAAGAAATCATAAAGATCAGACCAGAAATCAAAAGAAATGAAGGAAACAATAGAAAAGATCAATAAAACTAAAAGCTGGTTCTTTGAGAAGATAAACAAAATTGATAAACCATTAGCCAGACTCATCAAGAAAAAAAGGGAGAAGACTCAAATCAACAGAATTAGAAATGATAAAGGAGAAGTAACAACTGACACTGCAGAAATACAAAGGATCAGAAGAGCCTACTATAAGCAACTCTATGCCAATAAAATGGACAACATGGAACAAATGGACAAATTCTTAGAGAAGCACAAACTTCCAAGACCGAACCAGGAAGAAACAGAAAGTATGAACAGACCAATCACAAGCACTGAAGTTGAAAGTGTGATTAAATATCTTCCAACAAACAAAAAAGCCCAGAACCAGATGGCTTCACAGGCGAGTTCTATCAAACATTTAGAGAAGAGCTAAAACCTATCCTTCTCAAACTCTTCCAAAATATAGCAGAGGGAGGAATGCTCCCAAACTCATTCTATGAGGCCACCATCACCTTGATACCAAAACCAGACAAAGATGTCACAAAAAAAAGAAAACTACAGACCAATATCACTGATGAACATAGATGCAAAAATCCTCAACAAAATACTAGCAAACAGAATCCAACAACACATTAAAAGGATCATACGTCATGATCAATTGGGGCTTATTCCAGGAATGCAAGGATTCTTCAATATCAATCAATCAATGTGATACACCATATTAACAAATTGAAGGATAAAAACCATATGATCCTCTCAATAGATGCAGAGAAAGCTTTTGACAAAATTCAACACCAATTTATGATAAAAACCCTCAAGAAAGTAAGCATGGAAGGAACTTACCTCAACATAAGAAAGGCCATATATGACAAACCCACAGCCAACATCATCCTCAATGGTGAAAAACTGAAACCATTTCCACTAAGATCTGGAACAGGATAAGGTTGCCCACTCTCACCACTATTATTCAACATACTTTTGGAAGTTTTAGCCACAGCAATCAGAGAAGAAAAAGAAATAAAAGGAATCCAAATCGGAAAAGAAGAAGTAAAGCTGTCACTGTTTGCAGATAACATGATACTATACATAGAGAATCCTAAAGATGCTACCAGAAAACTACTAGAGCTAATCAATGAATCTGGTAAAGTAGTAGGATACAAAATTAATGCACAGAAATCTCTGGCATTCCTATATACTAATGATGAAAAATCTAAAAGTGAAATTAAGAAAAAACTCCCATTTACCATTGCAACAAAAAGAATAAAATACCTAGGTATAAACTTACCTAAGGAGACAAAAGACCTGTATGCAGAAAATTATAAGACACTTATGAAAGAAATAAATGATACAAACAAATTGAGAGATATACCATGTTCTTGGATTGGAAGAATCAACATTGTGAAAATGACTGTACTGCCCAAAGCAATCTGCAGATTCAATGCAATCCCTATCAAACTATCACTGGCATTTTTCACAGAACTAGAACAAAAAATTTCACAATTTGTATGGAAACACAAAAGACCCCGCATAGAAAAAGCAATCTTGAGAAAGAAACACGGAGCTGAAGGAAGTCAGGGTCCCTGACTTCAGACTATACTACAAAGCTACAGTAATCAAGACAGTATGGTACTGGCACAGAAACAGAAATATTGAATCAATGGAACAGGATAGAAAGGCCAGAGATAAATCCACGCACATATGGTCACCTTATCTTTGATAAAGGAGGCAAGAATATACAGTGGAGAAAAGATAGCCTCTTTAATATGTGGTGCTGGGAAAACTGGACAGCTACATGTAAAAGAATGAAAGTAGAACACTCCCTAACACCATACACAAAAATAAACTCAAAATGGATTAAAGACCTAAATGTAAGGCCAGACACCATCAAACTCTTAGAGGAAAACATAGGCAGAACACTCTATGACATAAATCACAGCAAGATCTTTTTTGATCCACCTCCTAGAGAAATGGAAATAAAAACAAAAATAGACAAATGCGACCTAATGAAACTTAAAAGCTTTTGCATAGCAAAGGAAACCATGAACAAGACCAAAAGACAGCCTTCAGAATGGGAGAAAATATTTTCAAATGAAGCAACTGACAAAGGATTAATTTCCAAAATTTACAGGCAGCTCATGCAGCTCAATATCAAAAAAACAAACAACCCAATCCAAACATGGGCAGAAGACCTAAATAAAAATATCTCTAAAGAAGATATACAGATTACCAACAAACACATGAAAGAATGCTCAACATCATTAATCATTAGAGAAATGCAAATCAAAACTACAATGAGATATCATCTCACGCCAGTCAGAATGGCCATCATCAAAAAATCTACAAACAATAAATCCTGGAAAGGGTGTGGAGAAAAGGGAACCCTTTTGCACTGTTGGTGGGAATATAAATTGATATAGCCTCTATGGAGAACAGTATGGAGTTTCCTTAAAAAACTAAAAATAGAACTACCATACGACCCAGCAATCCCACTACTCGGCATATACCCTGGGAAAACCCTAATTCAAAAAGAGCCATGTACCACAATGTTCACTGCAGCTCTATTTACAATAGCCAGGACATGGAAGCAAACTAAGTGTCCATCAACAGATGAATGGATAAAGAAGATGTGGCACATAAATACAATGGAGTATTTCTCAGCCATAAAAAGAAACGAAATTGAGTTATTTGTAGTGAGGTGGATGGACATAGATTCTGTCATACAGAGTGAAGTAAGTCAGAAAGAGAAACACAAATACCATATGCTAACACATATATGTGGAATCTAAAAAAAAAAAACAGGTCATGAAGAAACCAGTGGCAAGACGGGAATAAAGACGCAGACCTACTAGAGAACAGAGTTGAGGACACGGGGAGGGGGAAGGGTAAGCTGGGACAAAGTGAGAGAGTGGTAGTGTATAAAGGGACGTATATACACTACCAAATGTAAAATAGATAGCTAGTGGGAAGCAGTCGCATAGCACAGGGAGATCAGCTCAGTGCTTTGTGACCAGCTAGAAGGGTGAGAGGGAGACGAAAGAGGGAGGAGATATGGGGATATATGTAAATGTGTAACTGATTCACTTTGTTATAAAACATAAACTAACACACTATTGTAAAGCAATTATACTCCAATAAAAATGTTAAAAAAAAAACACACAAAGATTCCAGATCCAAGTGAGATGGTGTAAGCACACTGCTCTCTGTCTCTCCCACTTAGTGTAGCTATAAAGCCTGGATTGGACATAGAGCTGCTATTAAAGGAATCTGAAAATGTAATAGTAGCAGGCAGATTATGTTAAGACCTCCAAAAAGCTTTTGTTTATATGCATTGTATCTAGTGATATTTACGAGAATTAGAAATTTAAACTGAGATATTGTTAAAACACAGACTCACACTCCAATAGCTGTCAGAGCAGTGATGTCATCACCAAATATCACAAACCTCTGAAAACTCCCACTGTACACTCATAGGAGAAAGAGTGAAAAAAGCAAATAACATCTTAGTGATATAGTAAATAGTTCTGACCACATTTTGAGAACGCCTGCTCTATGTGCAATGAATGAAGAATATTGTTTTGAGGCACATATGAAATATTCACCAAAATCTACAACAAAGGATCTTTTGACAAATATTTTTAAAACTAATTTCACATTAAAAAAATAATGAAAAAGAACAAAGCAGAACAAAACCAAGAACACACAACAGAATACATTAACAAAGAGCTATAAAAATGTTTGGAAAATAAAAGACGTTTCTAAGAAATAAGGACACATGTCTATTTTGTGTTTTCTTCTGCCTTGGTTCTTAGCACTTTACTTTCTTAAGTCTCTCCATTCACATAGGGTTAAAAGAATACCAGATTCGTGCTTTGTCAATACCTTTTTACACATGTGCTTACATTGCTACTGAGGAAGACCTCACTGTAAAAATTTAGGTACTTATATTTAAGGAACTCTTTATATCAAGCTTACCCATTTTTTTTTTAACAAATTCAACACTTACAAGGCCATATCTTGGGTAATGAAGGTGACCCACATAAGCACTCAAATGCCCTTGCACAGTCTCAGCATTCCAGAAAGAAAGCCTATTTGTTCAATTTCTTGTTATCCGAGGAAGACTCTGAAAAAGACAAATGGTTCAACAGTTACCAAGGTACATCTATGAGAAGTTATCAGATATTACACCTATTAAAAATTATCAACTTATCATGACCCATCTAGAGTAATATTTTTGAAACCTGTAGGAAAAATATTATGTAGATTACCTTTGATTTTACATGGCAGCATTAATTTCTAATGTTTAAAAGACTTTTCAGCAAAAATAATTTTCCTTACCTGGCTTAAAATATGTCAGGGGTAGAGAAGTTTCAATACTCAAATGACATGTTATATATTTTCAAAGAAATTTTTAGTTCAATAGAAAATATATAAACTTTAGTTTTAGAACATATAAACAAGTATAACATATGGTAGAACACAAAATAGGTTTGAGCAATATTAAAATGTGATGTTAATTTTCAACTTTAAAATATCTTATGATATTTTAGGTCTGGCCATGATCTGAACCCAGGGGAAAGGACAGTCTCTTCAGTAAGTGATGTTAGGAAAACTGGATATCCATATGCAAAAGGATGAAACTGAACTCTATTATACCATACACAAAATTCAACTCAAAATGGATTAAAGACTTAAACACAAAATCTGAAACCATAAAACTCCTAAAGAAAATATAGGGGAAAAGCTTCTTGAGGTTGGTCCTGGCAAAGACCTCTTGGCTGTGACACCAAAAGAACAGGCAACGAAAGCAAAAATACTCAAGTGGGACTATGTCAAACTAAAAAGCTACCACACAGCAAAGGAAACCATTAAAAACATGAAAAAACCTAGAGAATAGGGAAAAAATATTTGTAAGCTGTGTAGCTGAAAGGGTTGATATCCAAAATATACAAAGTACACCTCAATAGCACCAAAAAAAAAAAAAAAATGTGCAAATGGACTGAATAGACACCTTTCTAAAAAAGACATACAAATGGCCAAAAGACACATGAAAAGTTGCTCAACATCACTATTATCAGGGAGATACAAGTCAAAACCGCAATGAGCTATCATCTCACACAAGTTAGGATGTTTATAATCAAAAAAAGCAAAAGATAACAGGTGTTGGTAAGGATGTGGAGAAAAGGGAACATCTGTACACTGTTCATGGAATGTAACCTGGTGCAGCCACTATAAACAACAGTATGGAGGTTCCTCAGAATACTAAAAATAGAACTACCATATGATCCAGCAATTCCACTCCTGGCTGTATATCCATAGAAAACAAAATCAGGATCTTGAAAAGTATATGCACTCACGTGTTTACTGTAACACTATTCACAATAGTCAAGACATGTAAGCACCTAAATTGACATGTTGATAAAGAAAAACTTACTGAATTGTTACCTTTTTTTTTTTTTTTTTTTGCAGCATGCGGGCCTCTCACTGCTGTGGCCCCTCCCGTTGCGGAGCACAGGCTCCGGACGCGCAGGCCCAGCGGCCATGGCCCACGGGCCCAGCCGCTCCGCGGCACGTGGGATCCTCCCGGACCGGGGCACGAACCCGCGTCCCCTGCATCGGCAGGCGGACTCTCAACCACTGCGCCACCAGGGAAGCCCCTGAATTGTTACTTTTAAGTGGTATAAGTTGGAATATGAGTAGTCAGATGACAGACTATGTTCATCTAAACTACAGATATATAGATATCAATTATAAGTGAGATAACACGAGGAATCCAAATGTAAAATCAAACTCACACAAACAAGAGATCTTATCCAGTATCAAGTTTTACTAGAATTTTTCAAGATATAAGTAGTCTGGGCTTCCCTGGTGGCACAGTGGTTGGGAGTCCACGTGCCGGTGCAGGGGACGCGGGTTCGTGCCCCAGTCCGGGAGGATCCCACGTGCTGCAGAGCGGCTGGGCCCGTGAGCCATGGCCGCTGAGCCTGCGCGTCCAGAGCCTGTGCTCCGCAATGGGAGAGGCCACAACGGTGACAGGCCCGCGTACCGCAAAAAAAAAAAAAAAAAAAAAAGATATAAATAGTCTATTTGCCACACAGAGGTGAAGCTTCAGGAGGAGGCCCAGGAACACTGACAGAACTCCTTGGGTCCTATCTTTCCATTTCAGGACACACTCTGGCCAAAATTAATGTAACAGATTACTAAATAATTTATGTACCTACATTACTTAACAGAATGGAGTTATTTTGGTCTGAAACATCTCCATTTTATACCCAGACAGTTAAACAGCTCATTTGACATTTTCCAGGGAGAAGTGCTCCCTAAATCCACAGATTCTAGATTTGCTCACAGTATAAACCCTAGACAAGACAGCTCCATCCTATTATAAGCATAAACGGATAAAATCTTTCCTACTAGCAAATACTTTTAGTTCCTTAGCCAGGAGATCGGTCGTTAGTATTTTTACGTGAAGATTTGACCAGGTCACATTTTTTCTTGAGGGCCAAGATGGTAAAGTGAAAGACTAAATCACAGAATTGCTACTTACATTTTTCCATCCCAGACTTATTATGAAGCAGTCAAAGATAAATATTAGCACCTTTGATCTTGCTGAATTATAAAAAATTTTTAGACATACTCCTAAAATAGTGGTTTGGGGATTTTTTAAATTATTGACTTTTATTAAAACATTTTATTTTTTATTACTTTGTCATTAAGTTTATAAAGAACAAAGAGTGATCTATATTTTAATAAAACAATCCTCAAATAATTATTCAAGCACCCCAGCATTTATTTTGTAGAGACTGAAAAATCTTTTTATATGTTGGAGACCAACTGAAGAAGCTTTGCTCTTACTTACTGAAGTCTGATCTAAATAATATGTGAACCAAAGCACCTCACAAATTATCCATTTTTCAGTTTCTAATTTTTCAAAAAGGTTCATTTTAATTTCATTAGAGTTCTTCTCTAGATTAAGAATCCAAAATTTTTTTGTTACAATAGTGTAAGAAAAATGATAACATTTCTAATTTCATTGTATACAGTTAAGATAGGCCCTCTGAACTTCTACCGAACTGGGTTGTTAGTAGGAGAAGTCGTCATAATAATAATAGTAGTCAAAAGGACACATATACCCCAATGTTCACTGCAGCACTATCTACAATAGCCAGGACACGGAAACTACCTAAATGTCTAATGACAGATGAATGGATAAAGAAGATGTGGTACATACACACAATGGAATATTACTCAGCCATAAAGAGGAATGAAATTGGGTTATTTGTAGAGATGTGGATGGACTCAGAGTCTGTCATACAGAGTGAAGTAAGCCAGAAAGAGGAAAACAAATATCGTGTATTAACACATATATGTGGAATCTAGAAAAATGTTACAGGGGAACCTACACCTACAGAAATAGAGACATGGACGTAGAGAACAGACATGTGGACACAGTGGGGGAATGGGAGTGTGGAACGAATTGGGAGATTAGGATTAACATATATACACTACCATGCGTAAAATAGATAGCTAGTGGGAACATGCTATAAAACACAGGAAGTTTGGGCTTCCCCGGTGGCGCAGTGGTTGGGAGTCCGCCTGCCGATGCAGGGGACACGGGTTCGTGCCCCGGTCCGGGAAGATCCCACATGCCTCGGAGTGGCTGGGCCCGTGAGCCATGGCCGCTTAGCCTGCGCGTCCGGAGCCCGTGCTCCGCAACGGGAGAGGCCACAACAGTGAGAGGCCTGCATACTGCAAAAAAAAAAAAAAAAAAAAAAAAAAAAAAACACAGGAATTTCAGCTCAGTGCCTAGATGAGTGGGATGGCAGGTGGGGTGGGAGGGAGGTCCAAGAGGGAGGGGATACAGGTATATATATGGCTGATTCACGTCATTGTACAGCAGAAACTAATACAACATTGTAAAACAATTACACTCCAATAAAAAAAAAAATAGTAGTCATGGAAAATGTAGCCATAACAGAAGAAGTAATTTGTTGCCATTTCCAAATCTACAAATGTGGATTATTATCTCTCTTACTCTCCAGTTAGGTGTGTCAAACACTGGAGTCTGAGGTGAGCCTTTGAAAGTGGGTGAGAAGGGATAACTGAAGCGTGTCTCCTAAATCTGTGTGTTCTGTGTTACAGTTCATGAGAACACTTTTTTAAATGAAATGGTCCATCTCTTCTGTGAAGACTTGTAGACAATTTGTGAGAAAGCACTCACTATTATTTTGCAAAGAATGGATCAACTCATTATTATATTAGGACACAATGCTCTTATTTTGAGAGATTGTTCCAATTCACTAAGCCAAATTCTATGGTTATCCAAGTTCTCAATTCTTCTCCAAAGAATGGATTCTAAATTTTCACAAACTCTAATTCAAAACAGGACTCTCCACAACACACCACACAGAAAACTTCTGGTATCATTTGGAGTTACAGCAGATTTGTATCTATTTATTATCTATGATGCCAAAGTTAAGCCCTGAAAAAAGCAGCAGCACTTTTTCAAATCTGAAAGCTTAAAGTAAATATTTCTTATAGGCACAACAAATGGTAAAGTTTAACTTGAATGACCCTGAGAGGCTGGCCTCCCAGGGAGGGAGTGAGCCTTGCAGAACTTCCAGTAGAGGACTGAGAGGGAATCAGGACTGGTCCACATGACAAAACAGGTGTAAATGCAACGATGCACCCCATCCAGTCATGCCAGGGCAATAACTGGTGCTACCTTAACCAGGAGTAGTGAATAGAGTAATGGGGTGGAGAATCAAGGATATGATACATTTCACTGCTTATCAGCATCAGATTATATTCAGGAATGACAATGAAAAGCACAACTGGTATGTCACGGGACCAAAGTGATCATAATAAATGCTGAGGTAGTTAGAATTCTAAAGAGTGAAATCCTACTTTCTTCACACTGATACCATCTACCTACCATGCTTCAGATTGTAGATAAGACTGTAAATAATGTCTTCTGACTGGTGATCTCCCTTCCCTTCTGGAACTGGGGAAGAGAAGGGCACAATGAATTAGACATTGTTGTTAACCAGAAGGTATGTGTGAGCACTGTTTCCTTGTCATTAGGTACAAACAAAAGGACATGACCCTGTGACCTGAGCAGCAGGACTAGACCACCACAGCCACAACTTCTTTTACTTCCTGTATCTTGTGCCTCGTTTGACCACCTCTCATTCAAAGTCGCTCCCATCTGAGTTTCAGAACCATCACACTTCTGTTTTACAAATTTCTTCTTGCCCTCCCTTTCAATCTTCTTTAGGCAATAGATGAAGAACCAGTGCTCTTTACCTACCAGTTGTCTCTACTTTGATGTCCCATAGGCATCTTAAATTCATTAATTTAACTGGACTTTACCCCGAATCTCATCCTGTGATCCCTCTCTACATGTGTGCACTGCCACCCATGCAACTGCTCAGCTGGAAACCTTCTTAAAATAATCGTCTTCCCTTCCCCTCTCCCAAATCTGTTTACTCACCAAACACCATGTTTCTTCTACTCCAATTTCTTTCCCTCTTCCTCCTCCTCCTTCTTCATCTCTGAACGCCCCTCCCCCCTTCTAAATTTACTAAACAATACCTAGCTTTTTAGGATTACATTATTTTGCGTCTGGAATTGTCACTAAATGATTTCCCAGCTGCTGTTTTACAAATCATCCTGCACCCCGTCACTAATTTAGTTTTTCTAAAGCAAGAGTCTAATAGTGTCTTTCTCACACCAGGAAGTATATGATTCTTCAATCCATCCTCCAAAATAAAATCCAATCTCTCCAGCGTAGTGTATGGCCTTTTATAAATGTTGCCTGCCCAACTTTTCCAAGAGTGATTACGTCGGATAGTGGTAGCTACGATTAGAAAATTTCAATGGTTTTTCCCAATAGCATTGTATTTCTCTACTAAAAACTATCAAAGTGGGTTTCTGATCTGTAGGCAGCTTTTATCCACATGGTTTCAGGACCACAATAACCTTCTGTTTTGTAGTTCTTTTCTTCTTCACATCTCACCTGCATCAAGCCAACTGCAATGGGGGGTGGGGGGAACAGCATGATGAAGTCTCATCTACTTCTGAGAACCTTGGCCTGGAGGTAACATATTTGATTCATCTCACGTCTGTTGCCAGAAATTCACTCACATGGTCTCATCTAGATACAAGGAACTGTAGTTCTAAGCTAGACCTCCAATTCTCAACAATTCTATACCATGGAAGAAGGAACACAGCTGATGTTAGTTACTATACAATTTAGATTTGACCAACAGAATATGAAAAGTGAAATAAGTGAAATAGTTAGAGTGAAAGTGAAATAAGTTAGAGAAGGCAAATACTGTATGATCTCACTTATCTGTGGAATCTGAAAGAAACTAAACTCAGAGAATAGATTGGTGGTTGCCATACGTATGGGGGTAGTGGGTTGGAGAAGGTGGTGAAAAGGTACAAACTTTCAGTTATAAGATAAAGAAATATCCTAGGGACATAATGTACAGCATGGTGACCATAATTAACAGTACTATATAGTGTATTTGAAAGTTACTAAGAGAGTAGATCTTAAAATTTCTCACACAAGAAAAAAAATTTTGAATGTATGTATGGTAAGGATATTAACTAAACTTGTAGTATTCATTTCACATATACACAGATATCAAATCATAATGTTGTACACCTAAAATCAATACAATGGTCTATGCCAATTACATCTCAATAAAAATAATTCAAAGTATCATCTTAAAAATTACTTATATATACATTATTAGATATTTATAAAATTATTGAGTTTGTTTAGTTTTTTGAATCTAAGTTTTCTCTGGAAAGGAGCTCTTTAATGTTTGATAGCTTGTATTCTGAATTTTTTAAACATTTTATTCTAAGGTATATTTCATTGAGATTATAAAACTCAAAAGACCAGATATGACACATTTTACAGAATTCTTAGATTAAAAAGTTTATATTGATGTGTGAAAACACATATCTTTGGCATGAAATGTAAAGTAACAAATTTACTAGTTGTTAAGTTTCAGTTTTTAAAATAGATATCTTTAATTTTCTTTTTTTCTCAAATAGAAAGTCTATATCATATTTTAACATTGAGTAGTATAAAGTGATAAAGTTTACTCAGTTTATTTTTAGCCTCTGAGACTAAGACAAGCACTTATTTATAGCTGTCCCCAGTTCAAAATTTAATACACCAGAAAGATATAACTATAGAATTCTTATATTTGTTTTCATTTTTTTCAGTAATTAGAAGGAAACTTAGAGATTGTGTAAAAACATTGATCTCATTTTAGAGATGAACAAACTAAAGACTTTTGAGATTAAGGTACTTAATGAAATCAGCTAGATAATAGATTCTATCTCATGAATCAGTTTAATTTTTTTCTCATTAGACATTTGACTGGGAGATAGAGAGGTCAAGGATGGTTCTTTTAAGGCAAAGCCCAGGGCCTGTCTGAGTAAAAAACATTTAAAGGAGGTCACGGTGATAGAACTTGTGAACGATATTCCTATTTGACTAAATCCATCGACACAGATATTTAAAAATGATTTTTGTCTCCAAGTGTTTCTTTTTGCTCATTATTTTCGTGGCTTCTGACATCCTATGACCCATGTTAATGAGGGCTGTGGACTCATGAATTGCTCCCTCCTGGCTTTAAGCAAGGAGAGGTTTCCAAAGTGTGATTCAATATGGGAAGCCCTAAGATACCACGTGGGTGTCAGATGTCAGCACATCTCTGTTTCCCCCGTGAAGAGGTTAGCCCCTGCTAAGGTACAGAGTTCACTTAGGATGCCAGTGGTCTAGATATCCTCTGACTTGCAGCCTTGGTTGCCAAGCGCCTTTCTCCTTGTCTAATACCCATTTCCCACTGCTGAACAACCACTGCTGAGCTAAACAAGGGTGCCCTGGGCCCAGGGTGACGTTCTACCTCACCTTGCATTTTCACTCTCTCCCTCTTCACGTGTGCATTGAGAGAAAGCCCTCTCACACCTTCCTCACACAGTGCAGAAAGAGAAGCCATGACTGTGGTTTATAAAACTAAATCTCAAGCAAATTTACTTAATATAATACTATACGGTGCATAAACATAGCAATCTTCCTATATTCCCCTCCATAGCTGAATACATGAACAAGTAGACATTTTCTGCATTCACTTAAAAGGACTGTCGCCATCGGCAGCACTGCACCATCCTTCACAGCAAAGTCTCCCTTTCTGATACGGGTCTATGGAATTAGAAAGATACAAGTTGTTTTCTCTTCCAAGTCTTACATAGATGCTCTTAATTTCTCAGTATCGTAATACCATTTCCTCCTTTTTTTCTTTGCCTATTTTTCTCTGTCAAGATCATCTCTAAACACCTTTCCTTTTCTATCTATTCGGTAAATATAATCTAAAGTAATGTCCAAAAATATGTAAGTCTAAAATATTTAGATTCTAGATAGTTTTAACATACTGGTGATTACGGTTTCCTCTTCTATGTTCTTAGTCATAATAAGTTATGAAACCAATAACAAAGATGAAATTAAGAACAGCCTTGGACAGAGGATATACTATGCAGCAGAGGATACTGCTTTGTGCACCCGATTTTGCTATGGATCTTATAGGCCTTTTATCATGAGGACTCATGACCTTAAGGGCCAAGAAGTCATAACTCTGAAGAGACCACTAAGGTATACCAGCTGTTGTTTTCCCTGCTGCCTGCAGGAGGTCGGTGAGCAATTACCCGGGTACTTTGTAAAGTAGTTCAGTAAGAATTTTTACCCTATCATTGAATTTATATAATCAAATGAGATTTAAAGGAAAAGTGATCCACCAGCTATTGGTTTATGCTTGAGGATAAATTGTAGGAAGAAAGGCAGGTGGAAAAGAGTGAGCAGTTAGCCCCATGTCCCTGAGCAGTGTGCCCTCCGGGGGTGAGATCTTAGATCCTTGAGCTCCATGAAGACCAGGTGTCTCTTTCATAGTACTTGACAGCCCTCTGATAGAGAACATGGATCTCAGGGGAGACGCCAGGGCACAGAGTGTTTATAGGAAGTCGGCATTTGCCTATATCTCCATTGGCCTGAGACCGGTGCTGCCTAGGTCACTCAGTCATCCATACAGGTAGCTGTGAGAGCAGAGCACACAGACATACAAGCACATAGAGATTTGATGTCCAATACTGCACTTATTTTGAAAGGATAACTGACCTTATTCATACTAAATTTTGTTTTCCATGTCACTTGCTTTAGAGTAGGTGAGGAAAAACTGAGAGTTGGACGGAATATTCTCTACAACTTATAGAGCACATTAGCATACATTATACATTTGGTCTTAAAAAATAGACCTAAGAAGTCCTTATTTACAGAGGAACATGCTGAGATGCTCTCCAGGTCATCCAGCTAAGGTGCAGAGCCAAGATTCCAGGCCCCATTTTCTTTTCATCCTAGCACAATTGCCATTAATATTTGAAAATTGCCCCAGTGATCAGAGCTCTGTCCATACATCTAAACCACTGTTTTTAAAGGAGTTTAAGAAAAGAGTTTTTAATAATTTAGATATTTTTCATAAGTATGAATAAAAGAGAAAATTTTTAAATATAGGAGGCCAGTAGAGCAGTACTTCAGAGTGGAGACTGTGTATGCAGTTTGTGTCTCTTCCCTTCCACTTTGCAGCTGTGGAATCTTAACACAAATTAATTTACCTCTCTGTTCCTCTATAAATAGGAATAATAGTACCAACCTGCTAAGAATGTATTATGAATTAAGTGGTGCATAGAACACTGTTTTGCACTTAGAAAATGAGCAAAGGATCCAAATAGACATTAAAGAAATGTCTTTTTCAAAGAAAACATACAAATGGCCAAAAGATATATATGAAAAGCTGCTCAAAATAACTAATGATCAGAAAAATGAAAATCAAAACCACAATGACATATCACATCACACCTGTTAGAATGTCTGTTATCACAAAGACAAGACATATGTTGGCAAGGATGTAGAAAAAAAGGGAACTTCTGTACACTTTTGGTGGGAATGTAAGTTGGTATAGCCATTATGGAAAAAAGTATCAAGTCTCCTCAGATAATTAACAATAGAACTACCATATGAGCCAGCAATCCAACATTTCAGTATATATCCTAAGGAAATAAAAACAGGTTTCAAAGAAGTTTCTGCACTCATGTGTTTATTGAACTCTTACTTAGTAGCCACAATATGGAAACATCCTTAGTGTCTATTGACTGATGATTGGATAAAGAAAATGTGAGATATGTATGGATATATATAAATAACTTTATATATGTGTGTGTATATATAAATGCATGTATATACACACATAAAATATTATTCAGCCAAAAAACAGAAGAAAATCTTGCCATTTGTGACAATATACATGCACCTGAAAGCATTATGCTAACTGAAATAAGCCAGATAAAAAAGACAAATACCG
Source organism: Delphinus delphis (assembly GCF_949987515.2). NCBI lineage: Eukaryota > Metazoa > Chordata > Mammalia > Artiodactyla > Delphinidae > Delphinus > Delphinus delphis. Next base: position 122,584,093 of record NC_082686.1, on the reverse strand, counting down.
TATGGTATCACGTATAAGTCGAATCTGAAAAAAAAATGTCTAACTCATAGATACAGAGAGTATAATGGTAATTGCCAGGGGCTGGGTGGTGGGAGAATTGGGGTATGCTAGTCAAACACTCCAAACTTTCAGTGATAAGATGAATAAGTTCTGAGGATCTAATGTGCAGCACGGGGACTACAGTTAATAATACTATACTGTATACTTGAAATTTGCTAAGAGATAGATCTCATGTGTTCGTACCAAAAAAAAAAAAAGTTACCTATATGACGTGATGGTTGTTTCATTTAACTTAAATGTGGTAATCTTTCTACAATGTGTATGTATACCAGGTCATCACATTTTACACTTTAAACATACTACAATTTTGTATGTCAACTGTACCTCAGTAAAGATGGGAGAAAAGAATATGACTAATTGAAAAACAAGTATTCAGTAAATGAGAGCTATTATCAGACATTGTTATGATGATGATGATGATTACATATTACCTGTACTCTTTTGTTTTTGTAGATAGAAATCTATGTTCCTCCTGGTATACCAATAGGTTATGTTACTCAGACCTGGCACCCATATCTGCCAAAGTTTACACTTCAAACTGAGAATAAAAAGGATGTTCTAAGAATTATAGGCCTATATTTTGTGTGCAACACTTGTGGAAATGTTGAATTTAAGGTAAGAGATGTGATATATTTATAGGATGTGCTTTCCTAATATAAGGAGAATATAATTTTGTAGGATGTTATAAATATATTAAATAAATATTTTTAAACTGATATCTCAAGAGGAAGATAATGTGCTCATGTTTTTAACTTTGATCAGAGGTAGTTATTGCTCTGATTAAATGTCAGTGTTGATTATATTAAAAGGGAAAAAGAGAAGCAGAGCCTTATAGTCAAAAAAAAATAAGCAAAGCATCTAACATTTAAATATGGTGGGTTTTGTATGGACGCACTGGATATTATCATTTTAAAAAGAACATTAACCTTGTCACTAAATCTGAATGCCAAAGCACATGGTATTCCCTTAGTCTGAAACACAGACTGCCAGACAGACCCTCTTCAGAAGCTCTGACATCTTTGAATTCCTATGAAAAGCTCACTTACACAAAGAGAATTTTAAGAAAAATGGTGTAAGACATACGGTGCAATTATGCTTCTCTATGGCCCTGGTCTTTGCATTAATTGAGTCACTGTAAATCACAATATATCTGTGTATTTACTACATGAAGAAATTCTATCACAGCAGTTTTCCAGCAGGTGGTCTAGCCTTATAGCCTTTATATTATTTAGATGCAAACGTATAAAGTTTGGGTGCCTTATAACTTAATCTTAATATAATGATTCTATTAGAAAATCATAAAATCTGTTCAATTACATCCACATTTCCACAGAAGGGACAAAAATCTCCTAACACTGAGCAGGACTGTCCCCTTATGATAAGATGTGGGAACTCTGCCACTGTCCCCTAACTGCCTAAGATTTTCCACTATCCAGCATCTTTCTTTTACATTATCTGCCTAGCTTCCCTAGTAGTTTTCAATTCCTGTGTTAGACTGGTTATTTAAAGATGAATCACTTCACATGGACTTCCTAGTCTAATGAGATGGGCAAACCTACGAAAACAACAACTAGTATTGTATAAAGAGACTTTATAAAGGCTCTTTTAAAGAGATACATATAATGTGTGTGTGATATATATGTAAATGGACTTTATAGAAGTATATATAATATCAGTTCTCCATGTAGAGGATGGTATGTCTATCAAAGATTCAGAGCAGTGGAAAGATAATTATTCATTCAAGGAACAGTATTAACAGAAGTTTAGCTGGCAGATAGTTTATTTGGTGGAGATAAGTGAAAACACAGAATACATTTTGAAACTCTGATATTTAATGCTGAGAAATTTAGATTTCATCCAGCAATCCTTCCCAATGAATGCCTTAAAACATACATTATATGTAATGAATTAACTTCTCTCCTGTACTTCTAGAATGGTGCTAACTAGGTATTCTTTCAGATAATTCAGAAATAGTCACTTGAATCAATTTCTGATGGAAAGCTCGACACCTTAAGGCTGGATTTATCAGTATGAGGGACCACTATGGAACAGAGACTCCATCATGGTATCAATGGTCTGTGAAAGTTGAAGTAGAAAGGGATAAGAGCCTGAACATGAAGGAGCAGGTGTTATTCTAAAGGAGAAAATAATTCAGACATATTTTATAAGGAACTGAGTGAAACTGATTCATAGATTTGATGTCATTTGAGGAAGAAAAAAATTTGGAGATGATTCTGATGTCTCATGTTTGAGAAGCTGAATGAATAATGATCCACTGGCCAAGTTAAGAACATTGGAGGAGGGCTTCCCTGGTGGCACAGTGGTTAAGAATCTGCCTGCCAATGCAGAGGACACAGGTTCGAGCCCTGGTCCAGGAAGATCCCACATGCCACGGAGCAACTAAGCCCGTGAGCTAAAACTACTGAGCCTGCCCTCTAGAGCCCACGAGCCACAACTACTGACCCCGTGTGCCACAACTACTGAAGCCCACGTGGCTAGAGCCCATGCTCCACAAGGGAAGCCACTGCAATGAGAAGCCTGCTCACTGCAATAAAGAGTAGCCCCTGCTCGCTGCAAACAGAGAAAAGGCCATGCACAGCAATGAAGACCCAGTGCAGCCAAAAATAAAATAAATAAAATTTTTTTTTTAAAAAAAAGAACATTGGAGGAGAAACAGTTGATCTGTGGGAAGCTAATGATTTGTATTTGTGTCATGTTCAATTTTAGGTATGTAGAGGAAAAGGTTGGGAAGTTTTCAGCATACAGATGGTAGTTAAACCCATGAGAAGATTATCCCAAGAATGAGTAGAAGAAAGCCAAGTAGACTTTCTGTCCCATGGAGATGATAGGCAAATCTGTCTTCTTCCAGGACTCTTGGTGGGGGAAAAAATATGCCTACATGAAACTGAAACCAATCCAGCACGCTCTGTGACTTTGAAGTCTGAATACATACCTCCATTTTAGTTCAGGAATCTCAAAACATAGAAATTGACCTGGAGTGGTGATACAGATGTCAGGATCGGATGCAAAGCACACTAAAAGATTTTCATCAACGGCACCTTCTATTCCTACAGAAAAAGCCTATCTTCACATGAGCAGATTCATAAATTATATACTGCTCTAGGAACTAATCCACCAGGAATAAACTGCATATAATAGAAAAGTCAGCAATCAATTATATAAGAAATACCTAAATAAATATTAAAGAGACTAAAGAAGAAACAAGGAAGATCACAAGAGGAGAATGAAAAGAGTTTGAAAACAAGCCAGAAGAACCTTCAGAAATAAGGAACAGTCACTGATTAAAAAAACAACAACAGGGCTTCCCTGGTGGTGCAGTGGTTGAGAGTCCGCCTGCCGATGCAGGGGACACAGGTTCATGCCCCGGTCTGGGAAGATCTCACATACCGCAGAGCAGCTGGGCCCATGAGCCATGGCCGCTGAGCCTACGCGTCCGGAGCCTGTGCTCTGCAACAGGAGAGGCCACAACAGTGAGAGGCCCGCATACCGTAAACAAACAAACAAACAAAAACATTAAAAAGGTTGAGCTGAAAATTAGATGCAAGTAAAGAGAGAATTAGTGAACTGGATGATCCATATGAAGAAAATAAAGAGGAGGTGGGAAAAAGACATCAATTTGAAGAGACAAAAATAAAATTGAGGGACATAGAAGCTAGAAAAAATTGCTTGTGCATATGCTACAGAGGAGATACAAAGAAAGACAAGACAGAGAATGTGCTTAAATAATATTTAAAGAGATAAATTGCTAAGATTCTTTCAGACCTTACGCTATGGATACTCCAATTCAGAGATTGCCAGGAGTTCTGGGTAAGAAAAAGAAAGGACACTCAGGTACAGCTTAAATAAACAGCAAACTTCAAACTAAAAATGGAAATCTAAAATCAGCAAGTGACAAGGGGGAAAGTTATCTCTACTTTAACATGTAATACCTACAATTAAGATTTTGAGCATTTTACTCTTCCTTTACTAGCCGTTTGTATTTGCTCTTTTTGCATTGTGTATTAATATCCATTTATCTATTGGGTCATTTACATTTTATTGTCAATTTACAAAAATAATTTGTGCATTGGAGACATTGATCCTGCATCTCTTCTCTGATTTGCAAATTTTTCCACAAATCTACCCTTTGTTTTCATACTTTATTTTTATATATTTGCCGTACAGAAATTTTATTTTTTACTTTTTAATTAATATTTATTGGAGTATGGTTGTTTTACAATGTTGTGTTAGTTTCTGCTGTACAGAAAAGTGAATCAACTATACATATACATATATCCCCTCTCATTTGGATTTCCTTCCCATTTAGGTCACCACAGAGCACTGAGTAGAGTTCCCTGTGCTATAAGTAGGTTCTCATTAGTTATCTATTTTATACATAGTAGTGTATATGTCAATCCCAATCTCCCAATCATCCCACTCCCCCTTACCCCCCTTGGTGTCCATACATTTGTTCTCTATATCTGTGTCTCTATGTCTGCTTTGCAGATATGTTCATCTGTATCATTTTTCTAGATTCCATATACAAGCAATATTATACGATATTCGTTTTTCTCTTTCTGACTTACTTCACTCTGTATGACAATCTCTATGTCCATCCACACCTTTGCAAATGGCACAGTTTTGTCCCTTTTTATGGCTGAGTAATATTCCACTGTATATATGTACCACATCTCCTTTATCCATTCCTTTGTTGATGGACATTTTGGTGGCTTCCATGTCCTGGCTATTGTAAATATTGCTGCAATGAATACTGGGGTGCATGTATCCTTTTGCATTATGGTTTTCTCTGGCTATATGCCCAGGAGTGGGGTTGCTGGGTCATATGATCGTTCTATTTTTAGTTTTTTAAGGAACCTCCATACTGTTCTCCATAGTGACTGTATCAATTTACTTAATGTGGTTAAGTATGGCTATTTTCATAGCTTCTGGTTCTCTTGTATTAATTATAAAGGTACCTCTCAAACCTTATGTTTTATCTAACTTTTTTAATATTTTATATTTAAATCTTTAACTCACTAGCAATTTTATTAGAGATTCTATGCTCTGTTGCAGTGATCTATCTCTTTTCACAGCAATGCCTTATGATGCTTATGATGCCTTAATGATATGTCCTCTGTCTAGTCATAGCAAAATGATCGCTCATTATTCTCCTTCTCATATTTTCTTGAATTATCTGATATTTCCTTTTATATGAACAGTAAGACCTTTTCATTCAATTTTTCAGAGGTTAGAATCTAATCAGTATTGTGTAAAATCTGTTTATCATTTTTTAAAATTAGCATGTATGAGACGCTAAACCTGTCCCATCCCAGTAGTGTTATGTCTTTTAATTCATATATTATTTTGTATTCTTCATAAGGCCATATAGTTTTCTTCATACAGAACCTCTGCCTTTTCTGTTAAGTTATTCCTAAGTAATGTATAGCCATTCTCATTATTAAGAAGAAATATTTACATTTTGAGGTGCTTATTTTAAATGATGAGAAAAGATATTTTTCTTTACCTTTATTCAGTCATATGACTGTATTCTAATATTAAATTTAGGTGTTTTTGCTTTATTTACTTAGTTTTTCTGGGTATAAAATCACAGTGCAAATGAGATGGTAGCTGCTCTAATGTTTATGTGCCAGTTTGTTCATTTTTTTCCAGCCTACCTACACATCAGTAATAATAATGATGATGATAATAGTGGGAATACCTACCAATTTGATTATTTCAATTGAAATAGTAACAAATATTTAATAATTTAGAAAGATATTACTATTGTTTTCATACCATTTTTTTCTATTCCTATCTACCTAAAGCAGGAATGAAAAAAAAATTTTTGTGTAGAGGGCCAGATAGAAAACATTTAAGGTTATATGGGTCATGTATTCATTGTCACAACTACTCAATTCTACTGTTGTAGCATAAAAGTAGTCATAGGCAATATATAAATGAATGGTCATGTTTGTGTACCATTAAACTTTATTTACAAAAACAGAAGGCAGGCAGATGTGGCCCACTGACCATTGTTTGCTACCTCCAGACTAAGATTTTCATTAGGAATTTTAAAAGTTAAGTATTAACTTTTTAAAAGGAAGAATGTTATAACGATCAAGAGCGCAGACCCTGGAGCCAGAATGCCTTGGTTTGAAACCCATGACTACAATTTCTTATCTGTGTAACATTAGACAAATTACTTAACCTTTCTTTGCTTCTGTTTTTATATATGGAAAATGTATATAATAATAGTATGTAACATGCAAGGTTATTATGTACATTAAGTTACCTAACAATTGTAAAGCCTTTGTATGTCATCCATATACTAAATGTTATATAAATGCTTAATTATTAAATAATATCTTTTCAGCAACCACTGATACGATCATTTGTTTTTAATTGTATCAATTTTCTAGCATTTCACACTTATGATAGTATATTCTTTTGATACTTACCTAGCTTTATGCGCTAGTTTTCTATTGGGATTTTTGCATTTATATTATGTGAGTCTATAGTTTTCTTTTTAGAATATCTTAATAGTTATTGGTACTAAATTTATGGATTTGTGAATTCAATTCAAATGTAATATACATAACACTTTTATTTTATTATTATTTTTTTTTGTGGTACGCGGGCCTCTCACTGTTGTGGCCTCTCCCATTGCAGAGCACAGGTCTGGATGCGCAGGCTCAGTGGCCATGGCTCACGGGCCCAGCTGCTCCGCGGCATGCGGGATCCTCCCGGACCGGGGCACAAACCCGTGTCCCCTGCATCGGCAGGCAGACTCTCAACCACTGCGCCACCAGGGAAGCCCCATAATGTTATTTTTAACCCACAGTTCTGACACCAAATGTATGAATATTTTTCTCACACCAAACAATTCTCCAACTCTCTAGGCACCAACTGGTTGTCCTACAATTTGACACTAATTGGGGTTGATGCATACCCCACAGGTTAAGGACTCAGTCACACTAGACTGCCCCTACTTCAGATACTAATCACAAGTCCCAGAACTCCTGCACTTCTGACCAACCTTCTATAAAGCAGCGGTTCTCACAATTCCATTCTCAGAGGCAAAAATTTGCTGGAATGGATCACAGAACTCAGAAACACATTTTACTCATGATAATGGGTTTTATAAAGGATATTATCAGGATACAGATGAACAGCAAGATGAAGTACAAGCATACCTCTTTTATTTGCATTTCACTTTATTGCACTTTGCAGATATTGCACTTTTTACAAATAGAAGGTTCATGGCAACCTTGAGTGAAGCAAGTCTACCAGCACCATTTTTCCAACAGCATTTGCTCACTTCATGTCTCTGTGTCACAAACTGGTAATTCTTACAATATTTCAAACCCTCCACCAGCAAAAAGATTATGACTTACTGATGGCTGGAATGTGGTTAGCATTTTTTAGCAATAAAGTATATTTAATTAATGTATGTACATTTTTTTAAGACATAATGCTATTGCACACTTAATAGGCTACAGTATAATTTACAAATAGCTTTTATATGTACTGGAAAACCAGAATTTCATGTACTCACTTTATTGTGATATGCACTTTATTGCAGTGGTCTTGAACCAAAACTGCAATATATCCAAGGTATGCATGTATATAGGGTGAGGTCTGAAAAGGTACTGAACAGAACAACATCTGTCTTCATGGTGCTGGGATGCACCAACCTCTAAGAATATGGATGCATTCACCACCCTGGAAGATCTCCGAACCCCATCATTTAGTTTGGTTGACTAAATCATTGGCCACTGGTTATTAGGTCAATCTGTAGCCTCTCCCCGACTTCTCCCCCACAAGCCCCACTCCCCTTCCACTTGCCAAGTCTCTAATCCTTGGCTTGGGCTTTCTGGTGACCAGCCCCAATCCTGAAGCTCTCAGTGGCCCACAGCCAGTCATCTCATAAGCCCACTAAAGATTTATCACTCAGAAGTTTCCAAAGCTTTTAGCATATGTGTGCCAGGAACCTGGGACAAAGATCACATGTTATAATTTTAAAACTCTCCTACAATTCCTATCACTCAGAAAGTTATAAGAGTTTTAGAGCTCTATGCCAGGAATCAGACAGAAAAACTAAATATATATTCCTTCTTGCATCACAAATACCAATTAATTTTTTCAAAGTTGAAATAACTTTATTATAGGGATTTTCTCTTTTTAAAAGGCTATCTGAAATTTAGGTAAGTATCACCTAGTTCTGATTACTTTTCAGTTGTAACTCATTGTTCATATTTGAAGCTTTCCATAAAGAATTATAATTTTTACTTTTTGAATGACTTTTGATGAAGTTTAAAATTTCTTGCTATAGGAATCAAAATGGGGAAATGTTACTATCTGCTATGTCCAGTGGTAGGATTATGGTTGTTGGTAAATTATCTTCTATATTTTTTATTTTAAAAAATATTTTTAAATTAAAAATAAATTTTAAAAATAAGATTCCTTTACTAGCTACAAATGCTTAAATGGCAGCTATTAGAAGATGCAACACTGAACTGTACAAGAGATTTGTGTCCATTTTTGCCACAATAACGATGCATAAGAACCCCTAAAGCTCCGTAGCTTAAAACAGGCAGGGAGACGAGGGGAAGATGGCGGAAGAGTAAGACGTGGAGATCACCTTCCTCCCTACAGATACACCAGAAATACATCTACACGTGGAACAACTCCTACAGAACACCTACTAAACGCTGGCAGAAGACCTCAGACCTCCCAAAAGGCAAGAAACTCCCCACGTACCTGGGTAGGGCAAAAGAAAAAAGAATAAACAGAGACAAAAGAATAGGGATGGGACCTGCACCAGTGGGAGGGAGCTGTGAAAGAGGAAAGGTTTCCACACACTAGGAAGCCCCTTCACGAGCGGAGACTGCGGGTGGTTGGAGGGGGAAAGCTTCGGAGCCGCGGAGGAGAGCACAGCAACAGGAGTGCAGAGGGCAAAGCGGAGAGATTCCCGCACAGAGGATCGGTACCAACCAGCACTGACCAGCCCGAGAGGCTTGTCTGCTCACCCGCTGGGGCAGCCGGGGCTGGGAGCTGAGGCTCAGGCTTCGGTCGGATGCAGGGAGAGGACTGGTTTTGGTGGCATGAACACAGCCTGCAGGAGGTTAGTGCACCACGGCTAGCCGGGAGGGAGTCCGAGGAAAATTCTGGACCTGCCAAAGAGGCAAGAGACTTTTTCTTGCCTTTTTGTTTCCTGGTGCGGGAGGAGAGGGGATTAAGAGTGCTGCTTAAAGGAGCTCCAGAGACGGGCGCGAGCCGCGGCTAAAAGCGCGGACCCCAGAGACGGGCATGAGACGCTAAGGCTACTGTTGCCGCCACCAAGAAGCCTGTGTGCGAGCACAGGTCACTATCCACACCTCCCCTCCCGGGGAGCCTGTGCAGCCCGCCACTGCCAGGGTCCCGGGATCCAGGGACAACTTCCCCGGGAGAACGCACGGCGCGCCTCAGGCTGGTGTAACGTCACATGCCTCTGCCGCCGCAGGCTCGCACCACACTCCGTGCCCCTCCCTACCCCCGGCCTGAGTGAGCCAGAGGCCCCAAATCACCTGATCCTTTATCCCCGTCCTGTCTGAGTGAAGAACAGACACCCACTTTCGACCTACACGCAAAGGCAGGGCCAAATCCAAAGCTGAGCTCCTGGGAGCTGTGAGAACAAAGAAGAGAAAGGGAAATCTCTCCCAGCAGCCTCAGAAGCAGTGGATTAAAGGTCCACAATCAACTAGATGTATCCCGCATCTGTGGAATACATGAACAGACAACGAATCATCCCAAATTGAGGAGGTGGACATTGAGAGCAAGACTTATGATTTTTTCCCCTTTTCCTTTTTGTGAGTGTGTATGTGTATGCTTCTGTGTGAGATTCTGTCTGTATAGCTTTGCTTCCACCATTTGTCCTAGGGTTCTATCTGTCCTTTTTTTTTTTAATCTTTTTTTCTTAATAGTTATTTTTTATTTTAATACTTTATTATATTTCATCTTACTTTATTTTACTTTATCTTCTTTCTTTCATTTTTTCCTTCCTTCCCTCCTTGCTTTGTACCTCCCTCCCTCCTTTCTTTCTTTCTTTCTACCTTTCTATCTTTCTTTCTTTCTACTTCTACTAATACTTTCTTTCTACTTTTTCTCCCTTTTATTCTGAGCCGTGTGGATGAAAGGCTCTTGGTGCTGCAGCCAGGAGTCAGTGCTGTGCCTCTGAGGTGGGAGAGCCAACTTCAGGACACTGGTCCACAAAAGACCTCCCAGCTCCACATAATATCAAATGACGAAAATCCCCCAGAGATCTCCATCTCAACACAAGCACCCAGCTTCATTCAACGACCAGCAAGCTACAGTGCTGGACATCCTATGCCAAACAACTAGCAAAACAGGAACACAACCCCACCCATTAGCAGAGAGGCTGCATAATATCATAATAAGTCCACAGACACCCCAAAACACACCAACAGACGTGGACCTGCCCAACAGAAAGACAAGATCCAGCCTCATCCACCAGAACACAGACACTAGTCCCCTCCACCAGGAAGCCTACACAACCCACTGAACCAAATTTAGCCACTGGGGACAGACACCAAAAACAACGGAAATTATGAACCTACAGCCTGCAAAAAGGAGACCCCAAACACAGTAAGATAAGCAAAATGAGAAGACAGAAAAACACACTGCAGATGAAGGAGCAAGATAAAAACCCACCAGACCTAACAAATGAAGAGGAAATAAGCAGTCTACCTGAAAAAGAATTCATAATAATGATAGTAAAGATGATCCAAAATCTTGGAAATAGAACAGACAAAATGCAAGAAACATATAACAAGGACCTAGAAGAACTAAAGATGAAACAAAAAAATGATGAACAACACAATAAATGAAATTAAAAATACTCTAGAAGGGATCAAAAGCAGAATAACTGAGGCAGAAGAACGGATAAGTGACCAGGAAGATAAAATAGTGGAAATAACTACTGCAGAGCAGAATAAAAAAAAAAAAATGAAAAGAACTGAGGAGAGTTTCAGAGACCTCTGGGACAACATTAAATGCAAGAACATTCGAATTATAGGGGTTCCAGAAGAAGAAGAGAAAAAGAAAGGGACTGAGAAAATATTTGAAGAGATTATAGTTGAAAATTTCCCTAATATGGGAAAGGAAATAGTTAATCAAGCCCAGGAAGCAGAGAGAGTCCCATACAGGATAAATCAAAGGAGAAATATGCCAAGACACATATTAATCAAACTGTAAAAAATTAAATACAAAGAAAACATATTAAAAGCAGCAAGGGAAAAACAACAAATAACACACAAGGGAATCCCCATAAGGTTAACAGCTGATCTTTCAGCAGAAACTCTGCAAGCCAGAAGGGACTGGCAGGACATATTTAAAGTGATGAAGGAGAAAAACCTGCAACCAACATTACTCTACCCAGCAAGGATCTCATTCAGATTTGATGGAGAAATTAAAACCTTTACAGACAAGCAAAAGCTGAGAGAGTTCAGCACCACCAAATCAGCTTTACAACAAGTGCTAAAGAAACTTCTCTAGGCAAGAAACACAAGAGAAGGAAAAGACCTACAATAACGAACCCAAAACAATTAAGAAAATGGGAATAGGAACATACAAATTAATAATTACCTTAAATGTAAATGGACTAAATGCTCCCACCAAAACACACAGATTGGCTGAATGGATACAAAAACAAGACCCATATATATGCTGTCTACAAGAGACCCACTTCAGACCTAGAGACACATACAGACTGAAAGTAAGTAAGACACATACAGATGGAAAAAGATATTCCATGCAAATGGAAACCAAAAGAAAGCTGGAGTAGCAATTCTCATATCAGACAAAATAGACTTTAAAATAAAGAATATTAGAAGAGACAAAGAAGGACACTACATAATGATCAAGGGATCTATCCAAGAAGAAGATATAACAATTGTAAATATTTATGCACCCAACATAGGAGCACCTCAATACATAAGGCAAATACTAACAGCCATAAAAGGGGAAATCAATAGTAACAGATTCATAGTAGGGGACTTTAACACCCCACTTTCACCAATGGACAGATCATCCAAAATGAAAATAAATAAGGAGACACAAGCTTTAAATGATACATTAAACAAGATGGACTTAATTGATATTTATAGGACATTCCATCCAAAATCAACAGAATACACATTTTTCTCAAATGCTCATGGAACATTCTCCAGGATAGATGATATCTTGGGTCACAAATCAAGTCTTGGTAAATTTAAGAAAATTGAAATTGTATCAGGTATCTTTTCCAACCACAAGGTATGAGACTAGATATCAATTATAAGAAAAGATCTGTAAAAAATACAAACACATGGAGGCTAAACAATACACTACTTAATAACGAAGTGATCACTGAAGAAATCAAGGAGGAAATCAAAAAAATACATAGAAACAAATGACAATGGAGACTCGACAACCCAAAATCTATGGGATGCAGCAAAAGCAGTTCTAAGAGGGAAGTGTACAGCAATACCATCCTACCTTAAGAAACAGGAAACATCTCGAAAAAACAACTTAACCTTGCACCTAAAGCAATTAGAGAAAGAAGAACAAAAAACCCCCAAAGTTAGCAGAAGGAAAGAAATCATAAAGATCAGATCAGAAATAAATGAAAAAGAAATGAAGGAAATGATAGCAAAGATCAATAAAACTAAAGCTGGTTCTTTGAGAAGATAAACAAAATTGATAAACCATTAGCCGGACTCATCAAGAAAAAAAGGCAGAAGACTCAAATCAATAGAATTAGAAGTGAAAAAGGAGAAGTAACAAATGACACTGCAGAAACACAAAAGATCATGAGAGATTACTACAAGCAACTCTATGCCAATAAAGTGGACAACCTGGAAGAAATGGACAAATTCTTAGAAATGCACAACCTGCCAAGACTGACTCAGGAAGAAATAGAAAATATGAACAGACCAATCACAAGCACTGAAATTGAAACTGTGATTAAAAATCATCCAACAAACAAAAGCCCAGGACCAGCTGGCTTCACAGGCAAATTCTATCAAACATTTAGAGAAGAGCTAACACCTATCCTTCTCAAACTCTTCCAAAATATAGCAGAGGGAGGAACACTCCCAAACTCATTCTACGAGGCCACCGTCACCTTGATACCAAAACCAGACAAGAATGTCACAAAGAAAGAAAACTACAGGCAAATATCACTGATGAACATAGATGCAAAAATCTTCAACAAAATACTAGCAAAGAGAATCCAACAGCATATCAAAAGGATCATACACCACGATCAAGTGGGGTTTATTCCAGGAATGCAAGGATTCTTCAATATATGCAAATCAATCAATGTGATACACCATATTAACAAATTAAAGGAGAAAAACCATATGATTATCTTAATAGATGCAGAGAAAGCTTCCAACAAAATTCAACACCCATTTATGATAAAAACCCTCCAGAAAGTAGGCATAGAGGGAACTTTCCTCAACATAATAAAGTCCATATATGACAAACCCACAGCCAACATCATCCTCAATGGTTGAAAAACTGAAAGCATTTCCACTAAGATCAGGAAAAACACAAAGTTGCCCACTCTCACCACTCTTATTTAACAAAGTTTTGGAAGTTTTAGCTACAGCAATCAGGGAAGAAAAGGAAATAAAAGGAATCCAAATCAGAAAAGAAGAAGTAAAGCTGTCACTGTTTGCAGATGACATGATACTATACATAGAGAATCCTAAAGATGCTACCAGAAAACTGCTAGAGCTAATCAATTAATGTGGTAAAGTAGCAGGATACAAAATTAATGCACAGAAATCTCTAACATTCCTAGACACTAACGAGGAAAAATCTCAAAGTGAATTCAAGAAAACACTCCCATTTACCACTGCAACAAAAAGAATAAAACATCTAGGAATATACCTACCTAAGGAGACAAAAGACCTGTATACAGAAAATTATAAGACACTGATGAAAGAAGTTAAAGATGATACAAATAGATGGAGAGATATACCATGTTCTTGGATTGGAAGAATCAACATTGTGAAAATGACTCTACTACCCAAAGCAATCTACAGATTCAATGCAATCCCTATCAAACTACCACTGGCATTTTTCACAGAACTAGAACAAAAAATTTCACAATTTGTATGGAAACACAAAAGACCCCGAATAGCCAAAGCAATCTTGAGTACGAAAAACAGAGCTGGAGGAATCAGGCTCCCTGACTTCAGACTATACTACAAAGCTACAGTAATCAAGACAGTATGGTACTGGCTCAAAACCAGAAAGATAGATCAATGGAACAGGATAGAAAGCCCAGAGATAAACCCACGCACATATGGTCACCTTATCTTTGATAAAGGAGGCAGGAATGTACAGTGGAGAAAGGACAGCCTCTTCAATAAGTGGTGCTGGGAAAACTGGACAGGTACATGTAAAAGTATGAGATCAGATCACTCCCTAACACCATACACAGAAATAAGCTCAAAATGGATTAAAGACCTAAATGTAAGGCCAGAAACTATCAAACTCTTAGAGGAAAACATAGGCAGAACACTATGACATAAATCACAGCAAGATCCTTTTTGACTCACCTCCTAGAGAAATGTAAATAAAAACAAAAATAAACAAATAGGACCTAATGAAACTTCAAAGCTTTTGCACAGCAAAGGAAACCATAAACAAGGACAAAAGACAACCCTCAGAATGGGAGAAAATATTTGCAAATGAAGCAACTGACAAAGGATTAATCTCCAAAATTTATAAGCAGCTCATGCAGCTCAATAACAAAAAAACAAACAACCCAATCCAGAAGTGGGCAGAAGACCTAAATAGACATTTCTCCAAAGAAGACATACAGTCTGCCAACAAACACATGAAAGAATGCTCAACATCATTAATCATTAGAGAAATGCAAATCAAAACTACAATGAGATATCATCTCACACCAGTCAGAATGGCCATCATCAAAAAATCTAGAAACAGTAAATGCTGGAGAGGGTGTGGAGAAAAGGGAACATCCTTGCACTGCTGGTGGGAATGTGAATTGGTACAGCCACTGTGGAGAACAGTATGGAGGTTCTTTAAAAAACTAAAAATAGAACTACCATACGACCCAGCAATCCCACTACTGGGCATATAGCCTGCGAAAACCATAATTCAAAAAGAGTCACGTACCACAATGTTCATTGCAGCACTATTTACAATAGCTAGGACTTGGAAGCAAACTAAGTGTCCATTGACAGATAAATGGAGAAAGAAGATGTGGCACATATATACAATGGAATATTACTCATCCATAAAAAGAAACAAAATTGAGCTATTTGTAATGAGGTGGATAGACCTAGAGTCTGTCATACAGAGTGAAGTAAGTCAGAAAGAGAAAGACAAATATCGTTTGCTAATACATATATATGGAATATAAGAAAAAATATGTCATGAAGAACCTAGGGGTAAGACAGGAATGAAGACACAGACTTACTAGAGAATGGACTTTAGGATATGGGGAAGGGGAAGGGGAAGCTGTGACAAAGCAAGAGAGAGGCATGGACATATATACACTACCAAATGTAAGGTAGATAGCTAGTGGGAAGCAGCCGCATAGCACAGGGAGATCAGCTCGGTGCTTTGTGACCGCTTGGAGGGGTGGGATAGGGAGGGTGGGAGGGAGGGAGTCGCAAGAGGGAAGAGATATGGGAACATATGTATAACTGATTCACTTTGTTATAAAGCAGAAACTAACACACCATTGTAAAGCAATTAGACTCTAATAAAGATGTAAAAAAAGAATAGAACTGAAAAGTGTAACACCTGAAATGGAAAAATCACTGGAGAGGCTTAACAGCAGATTGAAATAAAGGTCAAAGCCTGTAGAGAGATTCAAAGAAAATATCCAGTTCTAGGAAAAGAATAAAAGAAAGAAAATACAAATAAATCCTCAGTGATCTGTGGGACACTATCTAGAGTTCTGGCATATATTCAGTTGGATTCCTGGAAATAAGGGAAAGAATGGAACAGAGAATATTTTAAAAGAAAACTGGCTGAAATGTAACCACATTTTGGGGAAAAAATCAGCTGACATATCCACAAAGCTCAGAGAACTCCCAGCAGGAAAGACACAAAGAAAACCACATATTTTAGACTAACTATTTTAACATATTTTAGACTAACTGCAGGAAAGCCAAAGATATAAAACAATGACAGCCTACTCGACAGATAAAAATGGAAATCAAGTGATACTATCTTTAAAATGTGCGGAAATAAAATAAAACACTGTCAATCCACAATTCTATATTTAGTAAAGATGAATCTCAAAAATGAAAGCAAAATAAATATATTTTCAGATTAATAAAAGCCGAGAGAACTTACTGCAAGCAGATCTGCACTTTAAGATATCCAAAAGGAAATTCTTTAGTCCAAGGAGAGGTGACACTATATGAAACTCCAATGTCCAAGAAAGAATAAAATGCACATGGACTTATGTATATGTGGGTAAGTATAAGATCTATCTTCTTTTTTCCCTTCTCTTAATACCTATAAAAGAGAACTGACTCTATGCCAAAGTTATAACAATGTACGTGAAATTTATATCATATGTCCATGTAAAATATGTGACAACAATGACATAAAGGATTGAGAAACTGAAACATACTGTTGCAAATTTTTAAATTTTGTACGAAGTGACATAATATTAACTCTAAGTGGACTGTGACAACATAAGAGCAACTGGTTAAAAATAACAACACAAAAAGATGCAGCTAAAAACATCAAGACAAGTGGAAACAAATACTTAAAACAAAAAAGATGCAGTTGTTGTCACGTGACTTATTCAAGTTGGAACATCATTAGATCCTGACTTTGAGAAAGACTTGAGTTTAACTCGTCATAGCTTTGGTGCCTGTTTCTTTGTTTTATATTTTAACACACTTTCTACATTTGAAAAATGTCCTGTTCAATAAGAAAATTTTAGAAAAAGAAAAAGGGAAATGTCCTGTGCAATTTCTAAGGAAAACTACAGTATGATTTTAAAAATTTATTCTCACACACATACTGACAAATAGCATGCAAACAAAGGAAGATGGAAAATTGCAGAACTCCCCTCCCATATGCTTTCCTCTATCCAAACTTCTCGCATACTGGGGCACTGCGAAGTACTCTTCAGAGCTTAATCCATTTTTGTCCAGTTTTGATTGCTTAATCTAGAGGTCTGGGACCTCTAGAGTCTTATCCTTCCAGTGAGTAACCAAGCAGGACTCTGTGGGGCCTTTCTGGGACAGACCTCCCCCACCCAAAATTCTCCACCTGCCTCTTGTCTGTAGAAAAACTTTAGCCTCCTAGGTCTTCACTGAGTTCCAAAGAATACATTTAATCAGAGAAGTGAGAAAATGCAGAAAGAAATGAAAACAGTCAAGCAAGACAAAATAATCCTATAATAGTTTTAGCCATTAAACAAAGTCGAGGACCTTTAGTTCCTCCTCAAGGGCCATACATAATATTCTGAGCCATATCTTTGAGCTATTTTGCAGATACTGAAACCGCCACCAGGTGGAAGAAGTTAACGGTATGCTGCCCACAAACACTCAGGCCCCAGACTGATGGGAAGCAGAAGGTTGATGATGTTGACTCCTGATTACCTCACAACCAACCAATCAGAAGAATGTCCACCAGCTGATGGCTCAGGCCACAACCTGCCTCCTTCACCCTGGCTTTAAAAACCTTTGCCTGAAAGCCATCAGGGAGTTCAGGTCTTTTAAGCACTAGCTGCCTAGACTGCTTGCTTGGCGCCCGGCAAGAAACACTGCACCTTCCTTCACCACGACCCCAGGTCAGTAGATTGGCTTTACTACACTCAGGGCACGCTGACCCAACAGCGACAAGTGAATTATGTTCCTCCCCACGGACCACAAACCTGAACTTCAGTAGTCTGAAAACAATACTTGTGCCTAACAACAGTAATTAACACATGGCTTTGTTCTCCCAATGCCAGAAAACACAGGCAACACAGCTCCCGCACCTCTCTTTCCTGGCACCCCTTCCTCCCTCCCTCCAACATCAAACTGGCCTCCTCCAATCCTGTGGAAAGGAAAACAAATGCCCGAGCCCCCGCGCTCCAGTGTTTCCAGCCAACATTGCATCGCCAAGGCCAATTCTCCAAGCCAAGCGTGTGAGGGACTGCCAGGTGCAAATTAACAGGGCTCTTACGAAAAGTGTCTTCTTCTTTTCCTTTCTGGGCTCTTTAATCTCTGCCACGAAGCCCTGCCTCACAGGCTCTAGAAAGTGCCTTTAGGATTAGAGGCAACCGTCGACTTGCTCTTATCTTTTTCTTCACCTCATATGTGAGCGGTGACAACTAGTTTGCCCTCTTTTCCTGTCCGCTGTGTTTTTTACTTGAAAGCCGGCTTCTGCGGCGGCCCACGCCTCCTGGGGGCAGCTGAGCCGGGGCTGCGGAGCACCCAGCGCGGGGGCGGGACGGGGCGGGGAGACGGCGCCCGGGGAGGGTCCCCGCCCGCGTGGTCACGCCCCCGACCCCCGACCCCCGACCCCTGCCCCCTGCCCGGCGGGGCTCTATTTGGTTTTAATTAGAAAATTCTCCTCTTCCTTCTCCCTTTCCCGGCCCCGTCCCTTTCTCTTTCCTCCCTGGATAAACTCAAACCCCCAGTCCTGGCGTCGTGGGTGCCGTGCGGACAGCGGGCCAGGAGGTGAGTGGGGCCGGGCGGGCGGAGAGCCGAGTCGCGGGAGCCGCGAGGAAAGGCCCGAGGCCGGAGGCCGCCCCGCGCCACATCCTCAGGTGGTTCCCGAAGTTTCGGGACTGCCGGGAGGGAGCGGTCTCGGGCGCTGAGTAGGGGTCGGGGTCCTTTGGATCTGAAGTCGGCGGCCGTGGTCCCCAGACGGACTGTGTTGGGGAGACCGTTGTGCCTGCGCAGAAGCGCGCCCCGGAGAGCGGGCTGCGCTGCCTGGCCGAGCTGCGCCCCTTTCCCGCCTCTCCTGGCGCACCTCCCGCCGCCCGGGGCCGCCCGCCACCCGCCTGTTTCTGTCCCGCAGGCCGGGTCCCGCCGGATGCGACTCAGCTGCGGTCTCCGGCGGGTGCTCCCTCCGCGTAGCTCTGGGGAACCGGGTCAGGTCGACTCGCAGGTAAAAGGGTTTGTAATCACTTCTTGACGGGCGGGCCTGACGGGCGGGGGTACAGGAAGAACCCATCTATCACTTTAGCATTCAGGCAAACTGGAGAGATGTAATTATATCGGGATGCACTTACATGTAAAATAAAACTTATATTTCTAGACTTAGGTTTTCTCTTAATTTTATATTCTCCCCCTTTGTTTACCTTTACTGAGAACCTGCATTGAGTTTTAAATTTTATATCACATATTTAAAATTGGAGCCACCTAAACAGGTCTAGGTGAAGAAAATATGTGTGTACTAAGTTCATTTCTCACCTACTTAAAGCGTTATAAATTAGTATTTTAAGTTGCACGTCTCTCTGATAGGAATATACAGATAATCTTCTGTTGTTCTGACATGTTTAATGGTAAAACACTACTATCATCTCCGTCAAATTTGAAAAGGACAAGAATGTTCACCATCACACAATCAATGTGATAATACTGTGAATTGTACAGCCAAGCAAATTAGGTAGAACACGTTACTCTGAATGGAAAAAGAAGATGCAAAAACCACCTTTATGCATAATATGGTTGTATTCCTTGAATATCCAAATGAAACAACTGAGAAGCTATTTGAAAAACTAAGAAAATTTAGTAAACTGGATAACTACATTTAATCTTAATCTACAGAAAACGTTACATTTCCTGTATATAAACACCTAGAAAATTAAAATACCCTCTTTTCAGGTTATCAACAAGGAGCACAAAATGTACAGGACTTGCGGTACGCGGGCCTCTCACTGTTGTGGCCTCTCCCGTTGCGGAGCACAGGCTCCGGACGCGCAGGCGCAGTGGCCATGGCTCACGGGCCCAGCCACTCCGCGGCATGTGGGATCTTCCCGGACCGGGGCACGAACCCGTGTCCCCCGCATCGGCAGGCGGACTCTCAACCACTGCGCCACCAGGAAAGCCCTGTTTTATCTTTTAATCCTACATTTTAAGATCCTAGAATATTTTTAAAGGGATGATAAACCATTTTAGTGGCCACTTTTGAAAAATTATAAGACACGTTCAGACCCCTCTCCCATCTGGTTGTGTTTTCATAGAAGAAAAAGTCTTGAATTAAGCATGGATTGTGTTCTCTCTACCCTCCTGTAATCAACAACATGACTAAACATTCATGCTCAGTTAAGTCACTTTCAATTTTATTCATTTCAAAATCTATTCATTAACTTATTCACCAAATTCATTAACTTGTTCATTAATTTATACAACAGATATTTAAGGAAATATGGCATTTCAGTCAATGTTCTGTGTTCACAAATTAGGAACGATGTAAAATTGTATAAGGTATGATCGGTCTGTCCTCAAGGAGATTTCTTTCCTTTTGCTGGAAGGACTCAAGTGTAATAGATAATAGGCCTGTCAAATGTCCCTCTTGGGAGTAATTCGGAAGTAAAACTAAGATAAAAAGTTTATCTAATGGTATTCCCAACCTCTCTTTCCTCTCTTGTGCCCTAATCCTAGTCATGTTCCCTGCCCTCTCCAACCTTTTCCTAATTAAAGTGTGCGCTAAGGGAAGATGTTGGTGTTTAGTAACTCAAGTGAATGGCAATCATTGTTACTCTCTCAGAAGTACCTGTGAAATGATACAAAACTGGACATTCCTGTATAAGGTCCACTAGCTGATTCACTCTCCCAAAGCCGCTGAGAAAATTGGCTTCTCTATGGCTGGTCCATGTTAAACTGTCCTGAACTTCCTGACAAGTCCAGTCTGTGGAAGACATGTCAAAGGTGTCAGTGAGTATGGACTGAGGAGACTGAGCTAGGAGCAATCTATGTCAACACAGCTTCTCAATGCAGTTACTGTAGCAGGAAGGTGATTTTCTGATATTTTAGATAAATGTTTCAATCTTTTACGGTAGAACTGGAGGAAAGTGTTTTTCCTATCTGGACAGCTCTGCTAATAACCATCTGATCAGGTGCAGATAGGCTGATTTCACTTGAAAAAATATATAATTAATTCTACTCATATTAAAGATACTTTAAAAATCAATTAATATGCTGTAATACATCTATCTTCAATTTCTTTTCTAATGGTAACTTGTTTTAATTTTATTATTTCTCTCTCTCCTAATTGCTTTTTTCTATCCCAGTAGTTGGACAGCATACACGTTCTTCAGCATTTTGAACCTCTGGAAAGTATGTATAATCCAGTAATGTTCAGCAATATTTGAATCAGGTTTGAATCAGCAACATTTGAATCAGAATTATCTAATATCCACTTTCTTCTTTAATCAATTTTTAGTGGTTCAAAGAGGAAAGATTGTCCTATAGAAACTAAGAGAATTATTTTGTGTAATTTTATTTATTTGTAAATCAGATAATCATCAGATCTTATATATTATTTGGTCCTACACTTAGTCCTTCTCTCCACCCCCATCATTCACCTTTTATAGATGAGGGGGAAAAAAGAGCAGAAAAACTAAATGACTTAGCAAGAGAAAAGCAGAATCTCGATTTACTGAATTCCAGTCCATGATCCTTGCTTTGAAAGTAGGAAAAATGAGGACAGTCAACATGAAGCTTGTCCTTTATCAGTAAAGCATTCCTGACCCTTAAAGTAACAACTCTACACATTAGTTGGGCTACAGCATAAAGCTTTTAACTCTGCTTGGCCCTTTTTCTATTTGCAAGTTGCAATGATATTGATCATCTTACCACAGTTCACAAACTGACTATTTCATGATGCAAAGTATAATCTCATTAAAATATTTTTATAAGTCAAGTTTTCTGAATACAGGTATTATATAAAACATGATCAGTCTTACTCAGTATGGTTTCCATCTTTGTTGTTATGTGAAAAAAAACATCTTTAAACCATTTTGCCCTGAGCTTAAAATAAATGTTTTAAATTCTAAAGGACTTATATACTTATAAGGGTTATAAAATATTTTGATGTTTGAATCAATTGTGTATGTTTCAAATAAAATTTTTAAAACGCTGTTTTTCTTTATACCCTAAGAAATGCTGCACAAATACTTCTTGAGGACCATTTTCACTACTTCTAATTTAAGATGACTTTCTCATTTTGTTTTTTAATGATGGCAGGTTTTGAAACTAGTTATAGATACCATGCTAAAAACAACCTGGACAAGATAGCTTACATTGTAACTGAAGACAGAGGCAGCCAGCTTTATTCAGAATGATGCTGAGACACATTAGCGGCTGTCCACCTACTATTCCTTCATGAAACAGGATCTAACAACCCCACAGGAATTCCATCTGACACAGACAAAATTCCATTTCACCCCTACTACACAATTAAAGACATTCTAGGTGCCTTACTACTAATCGAGTTGAGGCTCTCAGGTCATTGACTGTATGGACCAGAAGTCATGACAATGCAAGAGACCTTTCAGATGCACCAACTTCTGTTGTCCCTGCCCCAGGCAAGAAGTCAGAGAATGGAAGTCTAATCCATTGTTTCTTCCTGATCCAACTCCTTATCGCATGGCTATGCTCCTTCCAAAACTACAGAGGAGGGGATTTCCTACTGGCTCTGCCAGTCAGAATGGAAGATTGGTGGGGAGGGGGAAACCAAATTATTTCACCTAAGAAAAATCACAAAGGGCTTTTTCTTATGGGTTCATGCTCTTCAATGGTAATTGGTGGGTCAAGCACAGATTAGGGTTGTTTAGTCAGTGACCACAATTCTATCAGTTGTGTCTACTGAATTAGAAATTTACCTATCACCTAGAACAGAAGTCACACACATTTATCTAAATGTCTCTTTGGATCCCTAGATAAGGTGTTGCTAAGCATACACTTATGCTTTTAGAATTAGAAGAGATTTTAGATAACTTTACACTACCCATCACAACCCAGTGTCTTGCTACAGATAAAGAAACAGTGGTTCAGAAAGATTTAAGTGCCTGATGACGGTGTTACGTTCAGCTGGTGGCAGTGCTGGAACTAGAAAGCAGATGTTCTGGGTTACAGTTTGTTACTCTTCTACAACCTGTGCAGCTCTAGGAAAATTGTTTGCTGCAGGGAGAAGAAAAGCAGCTTTAAATAGAGACCAACCAGAATTTTGAATTCTATGTATGTTACCTACTTAAATGTGTACAGTCTACTTAACCTCTTTGGGGCTCAGTGTTCTTATACATAAAATACATATAATAATACCCCACAGAATTACTTTTAAAAGACATATTATGTTAAGTATGAGTGTTTACTAAATATTAATGTATTAATGTAAATATATATTAATTTATACATTTACATTAATTAATATATTTACATTAATACATTAACATTTAGTAAATGCTGATAATAATTATGGTTTTTTTTTAATTTATTTATTTAATTTATTTATTTTTGTCTCTGTTGGGTCTTCGTTGCTGTGCACAGGCTTTCTCTAGTTGCAGCGAGCGGGGGCTACTCTTCGTTGAGGTGTGCAGGCTTCTCATTGCAGTGACTTCTCTTGTTGCAGAGCACGGGCTCTAGGCACGTGGGCTTCAGTAATTGTGGCACACGGGCTCTAGAGCGCAGGCTCAGTAGTTGTGGCGCACAGGCTTAGTTGCTCCTCGGCATGTGGGATCTTCCTGGACCAGGGCTCGAACCCATGTCCCCTGCATTGGCAGGCGGATTCTTAACCACTGCGCCACCAGGGAAGCCCAATAATTAAGTGTTTGGATTGTCTATAGAATGGAGATAATAATAGTACATATCACCTGGATTTTTTTGAAGATTAAATAGTAAATAAATGTAAACTACTCAGAACAACACCTGGCACATAGTACAGTGCTCAAAAAATGTCAGTTGTTATTTCCAGGTATTATACTTTATCATTACTGTTTTTGTAATAATAACCTTGTATTTAGCATGAATCTTCACTTCTAATCCTTGATTCTTTTGGATATTCTAGGAATATCCAAAAGATATTTGCTTCATATTCATGGCTTGGTTTTCTTCTCATATCCTGTAAGTGCAGCCTCCTAAGATTAAAGTAAGCCATGATGTAGTAAAGCTAATCAAAATGACAAGCCTACTCAATTTATGGAACATTTATCCCATGATAGATTTTTTTCTGATTTCTCTAGTTTTACTTGTATTCGTGGTGTGTGTGTGTGTGTGTGTGTGTGTGTGTGTGTGTGTGTGTGTTTAGTTCTGTGAAGTTGTATCACTTGTGTAGATTCCTGTATCCACCACCACAATACAGATACCCAACAGTTCAGCACTACAAAAATTCCCTTTTATAACCACACCCACAATAAAATTAGAAAGGGAACTGGCTGTTTTATAGCAAGTGGTAATCAAGCTTCCTCTGTGTCCTAAAGGAAAATGTGGCCCCATCCTTCAAAGTTCCTCCCTGCAAAGACATTCTTGAAGAGTAGGAGTGAAGTGCCAGAGATCCATGGAGGACTATCTCTCCCAACAACAGTTTCCCTAGTTCTTGAGTGAGTTAAGAAACACATCTAGGTGGTGTGTATGTGTACATGTATAAATGTAGCATCTTCGCCTCTGTCACTGCTTCATTTACAGCTGGAGGTGCAGTGTCCTGGCATCACCACTGGCTTTGTCATGGAACACTGGAACCTGTGAAGGGTGGTGTACAGCATCCAAAAAGAGAAGAAAGAAAATGTGATGTGAGTGCATGGGCCATGCTCCACCTACAGCTGTGGTTCGGATTCTGTTTTTGAGGTAACCTAATGTTAAAATAATGTATTTAGAATTTTCTCTACCTGGGGTAACCAACTTCAGAATGATATTGTTTCAGTCCACTATCTCATGTTAAGTGAATTGAGGTTTATAATATCACTGATAAAATGAATATAGTAGTATGGTGAAAGAGTTAACCAGCTGACATCAAAATATTTTCAAAGATTGCTAATGGATTGCATGGTATTTTTCCAAAATGTGAGCTCTTTTTTTGATGATTTCAGCAGTTGATAAAGGTAAAAAGAGTAATAACTCATTAAAAACCTTATGAGAGAAATAACCTGACCTAATCTATTTTTTTAGTACAGGTAAAACTCATAATAGGTCATATTATAGCATTTTTTCAGTAAAAAAAAACCCAACATTGCCTTTATTTCAGTGGCTACAAATAATTCCTTATTGTCTAACAAATTTGACAAAAGAAATTCACAGAAATATTTCCTGGATTTTTTTAAAGATTCCTTTCTGAATGCCTTACAATCCAGCTAAGTTCATCATGTACATCCAGTAAACTTTTCGAGTTCCCATTTTATTTCACCGTATCATCAGGCATTGCTTATGTGATAAAAAGGCCATTGTAGCAAAAAGAAAATGTGGATAAACTGAAGTGTGGGGAGAAAAGAGTGTATTATTCCCATGACCAAGTGACATTAGCACATTTACCCTATAGCAAGTGCCAGGGTCCCCCTTTTAGAAGGAGAGTCTTTTTGGTGTCCTAGGATACCTTAAAGAAGACAGTGAATTTAGCCTACAGAAGCTTATGTGATTATATGGATTGTGTGAAGTGCACAGCACCATACATACCTCCTTGCTTTTTCATGTGGCTTCCTGAACTGGAGGAGTTTTCCTCCCAATCCCCAGTCCTCATCCTTTGCTATGTTGAAAAGAATTTAGGAATTAGTTCACATCATACCTCTTGACACAAGTTCCCCCTAATGCTTCATTTAAGGATGAAGAAAGAGCATTGCCTGGTAATTTTAAGATGTTGTCCAGCTTAGCTCTTAACTAGTTGCATAGTACCTAACCTTTCCTAACTCTTAACCCTTTCTTCATTTGAAATTACATAACTTCTATATCCTTTTCATGCACTGTTTTTATGCTATCTCAATATAAACTGCTTCTAATTAGAAGATTAAAACATGTATTTTAACACTTTTCAATCATCACAAAGTCTCATTCTTGTCTTTCTAGGTCAAATCACTCAATGGTGTATCCAACGTGGGCAGTGTTACTCAGAAGTGGAATGGTGTGTTATCTGCAATGAGCGATGCTGACCACTTTGAAGTTCACTTCCCATTAGACCTGGATGTGATGATGAAAGCCATCTTTTCTGGAGCTTGCTTCCTCACGGTAAGTCTGTCACTTTTGAGTTATCTTGAAAATGTTATCCTTTCTGATGGGAAGTAGTACAGGGTGCTGGGAAGGGAATAAATGTGACA
The DNA here is from genome assembly GCF_949987515.2 of Delphinus delphis. Taxonomy (NCBI): domain Eukaryota; kingdom Metazoa; phylum Chordata; class Mammalia; order Artiodactyla; family Delphinidae; genus Delphinus; species Delphinus delphis. The sequence continues at coordinate 122,557,752 of NC_082686.1, read as the reverse complement.
ACTAGGATATCTCCTGACTCCGCCACTCACTAGGTACATGACTTGTGACAAGATTCAATTGAAAAGGTCAGTCAGTAAATTTTAGTTATTTATTAACCTACACCGAAGCCAAGGGCGTGTCTAGTACATCTGAAATGCTCAATTAATGTTGAATAAATGAATGACAGAATGAATAAAAGTCCTGTTGTTTGTAAGACATTGCTAGGTATTTAAGGAGATTCAAAGATGAACAGAATAGTACTCTATCCCTCAGCAAGTGTAAAGCAAGAATATATAATTAAAGTATGAAACTCACCAAGAGTTATTGATATAAAATAATTAATCAGTTTATACATGTGTGTCATATGATTCTCAAAACTACATCATGAGACAGGTATCAGTTAACTGTCCTTTTTAGAGACAAAGCTGAAATTTCATTAGGCGTTCATAGTAGGCAGATGGGGTGCTGAGGAATCTCTTCCCTCAGATGTAATTGTAAGAAAGGGAGTTGGAAAGAAAGGGAAAAACATGAAAGGTCCTGGAAGAGGGGATGCAGAACAGGTAGAATTTAGCTGATACAAGAGCTGTTGAGCTTATGAGTCTCAAAGTTCCAACAGAAACTTGGTGAGGCAGCCTGCTGTCCTAACCCTGTTTGCCCAGTCCCCCGATAGGCTGGTGGTCATTGTCACTGGTGTGTGTGGCAGAGCAGGGGGAGGTGCTGGGATGACTGTGGCTCATCCACTCTTGAGGTTAAAGCTGTATTCAGTTTACTCAGCCTTGTGTGTATCTTAGAGCGTCTATCCATGTAACATTTTCTGGATTCTACGGAACCAAAATATGTGTGCCCTAACATAACACATTATAAGGCAAATGATTTATGCTGGAAACCTATATATAAGTGTAGCTTTAAAAAAATAAATAGTAAGTTCTAAATGCATTATATAATTAGATAGCTTAATAGTTGCCCATTACATTTTCCTGTGGTTCTTAGTTCTGCTGCTTCTCAACAAAGACCAGTCATGTGAAATCAAATAATTTTTCTATATATAGTTGTTAGGTTTACCTTAAAACTTAATTGCAGGCCAGATGGATATGCATCTGGGTAAATATGGAGGAAAAAAATCCTAATGATGAAATAGGTGGGATACTGTAACCGATTACCTATAACAACAGTGATGCTAATGATGATAAGAGCAGCTAGCCCTTTTTAGTGCTTGCTATATTCTAGGCATGGTTCTGGTTCTAACTACTTTCCATATAGTAATTAATTTAATTCTTATATGTTAGATAAAGTACTATAATAATTCTCATTTTAAAGATGAGAAAACTGAGGTTAGGTATCTTGTTCAAAGTCATCCAGTTAGCTAAATGTCCGAAAGCCACTATCGAAGGTGGTTCCAGAGGCTACACCCTAAACCACTGTGCCATGTGCCTTTTTCATCTCTGTGTGATATTTGGTTTCTTTCTGTGTTAGGAAGAAAAATAGAGTAAAATGGTGGCATGTTGCCTCTAGAAGCCCATGAGTCTCCAAGCAGGTCTTGTCTGAGGTTACACTCTATGAGCAGTTTGCTTTTCCTTCTGCTGGTGTCCCAGTGGTGCAGCCAATTGAAGACCACTTTTTATGTTATTCTGTCAGTTTGATGCTTCCCAATTTCTGTATGTGTTTTAAATATGAACCCCTAAACAACAAGTGCAAATCTTGATTATGAATTCTCAGTGGACAGTTTTTTCCCTACCTCTGGCACAGGCCAGTGCAGTCAAGCTTTTTATTAATCCTCATTTGCCGGTGGGTAAATTTTTTCTAGTCTATCCTTTATACCGGATTGTGTCCCTTTGAGTGTTCCCACTTTGTTGGGGCATCTCTATTACAATACATTTATTGCTCAGGCCCACTGCCTTGCCACAATTGATGAAATCAAATCACCTTGCTAAGGAAGATTGGCAACTCTTAGGAGCCAAAGAAAATGTCTTTGTAACACTCGAATTTTCAGACTTTTCCTTACTTTTTGCCGCACAGATTTCTCTAACTTCCCTAGGTGTTTGGCTTTGCATGGAAATAGGTTTTAATTATACAGTTGTCCCTTGAACAACAAGGGTTTGAACTGCAGGTCCACTTGTATGCAAATTTTTTCAAGAAATATGTGGTATAGTACTACATGATCCACACTTGGTTGAATCCACGAATGCAGAACTGTAAAGTTATATGTGGGTTTTTGACTGCACAGAGGATCAGTGCTCCCACTGCCTGCATTGTTCAGGGGTCATCTGTACTTTAGTCAGCACATTTAGATTTTCACAGTATCTACTTTGCACATTGCCAGAAATGGAAGTGACAGTTGTGAAAAGGGGACATAGATTTTAGTGCCAAAAACATAGGAAGAATGTTCAAGCTTCAACATAACAATTAAAATAATTTTCTTCTTGTGAATTATTAATTGTTGGCAATGACTAAAAAAGATACTCCTTTGTTTTCTGTTTGAGATGACAAATATGATGTTTCTGCCATATGGAATTTCAAATCATCTGAAAAGGTTTGTTTCTACTACTGTTTTTTAGATAAAACATTATTCAGTTAATATGGTAGCAACTGGGTGGGGGGTGCCTTCAAGATGGCAGAAGAGTAAGACATGGAGATCACCTTCCTCCCCACAAATACATCAGAACTACATCTACATGTGGAACAACTCCTACAGAACACCTACTGAACTCTGGCAGAAGACCTCAGACTTCCCAAAAGCTTTCCTTTTGCCATTTGACCTAGGGTTCTGACTGGTTGTTTTTTGTTTTTTTTGCTTTTTTCTTTTAGTATAGTTTTTACCGCTTGTTATCATTGGTGGATTTGTTTTTTAGTTTGGTTGCTCTATTCTTTTTTTTTAATTACTTTTTAATTTTTAATAATTTTTCCATTTTAATAAATTTATTTTATTTTATTTATTTATTTTTTCTTTCTTTCTTTTTCTCACTTTTCTTCTGAGCCATGTGGCTGACCCTTTTCTTCTGAGCCATGTGGTGCTCAGGATGGGTGTCAGGCCTGAGCCTATGAGGTGGGAGAGCCGCGCTCAGGGCATTGGTCCACCAGAGACCTCCTGGCCCCACGTAATATCATTTGGCGAGAGCTCTCCCAGAGATCTCCATCTCAACGCTAAGACCCATCTCCACTCAATGACCAGCAAGCTACAGTGCTGGACACCCTATGCCAAACAACTAGCAAGACAGGAACACAAACCAAACCATTAACAGAGAGGCTGGCTAAATTAATAATAAGTTCACAGACACCCCAAAACACACCACCAGATGCGGTCCTACTCACCAGAAAGACAAGATCTAGCCTCATCCACCAGAACAAAGGCACCAGTCTCCTCCACCAGGAAGCCTACACAACCCACTGGACCAACCCTACCCACTGGGAGCACACATCAAAAACAACAGGAACTACAAACCTGCAGCGTGCGAACATGAGACCCCAAACACAGTAAGTTAAGCAAAATGAGAAGACACAGAAATACACAGCAGATGGAAGATCAAGGTAAAAACCCACCAGACCAAACAAAAGAAGAGGAAATAGGCAGTTAACCTGAAAAAGATTTCAGAGTAATGATACTAAAGATGATCCAAAATCCTGGAAGTAGAATGGAGAAGATACAAGAAACATTCAACAAGGACCTAGAAGAACTAAAGAGCAAACAAACAATGATGAACAATACAATAAATGAAATTTTAAATTCTTTACAAGGAATCAATAGCAGAATTACTGAAGCAGAAGAACGATAAGTGATCTGGAAGATAAATAGGGGAAATAACTGCCACAGAGCAGAATAAAAAAATAAAGAATGAAAAGAATTGAAGACAATCTCAGAGACCTCTGGGACAACATTAAACGCACCAGCATCCGAATTATAGGGGTCCCAGAAGAAGAAGATTAAAAAAAGGGACTGAGAAAATATTTGAAGAGATTATAGTTGAAAACTTCCCTAATATGGGTAAGGAAATAGTCAGTCAGGTCCAGGAAGCACAGAGTCCCATGCAGGATAAATCCTAGGAGAAACATGCCAGGACACATATTAATCAAACTATTAAAAATTAAATTCAAAGAAAAAATATTAAAAACAGCAACAGAAAAGCAACAATTAACATACAAGGGAATCCCTGTAAGGTTAAGAGTTGATCTTTCAGCAGAAACTCTGCAAGCCAGAAGGGACTGGCAGGACATATTTAAAGTGATGAAAGGGAAGAATCTACAACCAAGATTACTCTGTCCAGCAAGGATCGCATTCAGATTCGATGGAGAAATTAAAACCTTTACAGACAACCGAAAGCTAAAAGAATTCAGCACCACCAAACCAACTTTACAACAAATGATAAAGGAACTTCTCTAGGCAGGAAACACAAGAGAAGGAAAAGACCTACAATAACAAACCCAAAACATTTAAGAAAATGGTAATAGGAACATACATATCAATAACTACCTTAAATGTAAATGGATTAAATGCCTCAACCAAAAGACATAGACTGGCTGAATGGATGCAAAAACAAGACCCATATATATGCTGTCTACAAGAGACCCACTTCAGACCTAGGGACACATACAGACTGAAAGTGAGGGGATGGAAAAGGATATTCCATGCAAATGGAAATCAAAAGAAAGCTGGAGTAGCAATTCTCATATCAGACAAAATAGACTTTAAAATAAAGACTATTAGAAGAGACAAAGAAGGACAGTATATAATGATCAAGGGATCAATCCAAGAAGAAGATATAACAATTGTAAATATTTATGCACCCAACAGAGGAGCACCTCAAAACATAAGGCAAATGTTAACATCCATAAAAGGGGAAATCGACAGTAACATAATCATACTAGGGGACGATAACACCCCAGTTTCACCAATGGACAGATCATCCAAAATGAAAATAAATAAAGAAACACAAGCTTTAAATGATACATTAAACAAGACGGATTTATTTGATATTTATAGGACATTCCATCCAAAAACAGCAGATTACACTTTCTTCTCAAGTGCTCATGGAACATTCTCCAGGATAGATGATATCTTGGGTCACAAATCAAGCCTTGGTAAATTTAAGAAAATTGAAATTGTATCAAGTATCTTTTCCGACCACAAGGCTATGAGACTAGATATTAATTACAGGAAAAAAAATATGAAAAAAATACAAACACATGGAGGCTAAACAATACACTACTAAATAACCAAGAGACCACTGAAGAAGTCAAAGAGGAAATAGAGAAATGCCTAGTAACAAATGACAATGAAAACATGACAATGCAAAACCTATGGAAAGCAACAAAAGCAGTTCTAAGAGGGAAGTTTATAACAACACAATCCACCTCAAGAAACAGGAAACATCTCAAATAAACAACTTAATCTTACACCTAAAGCAATTAGAGAAAGAAGAACAAAATAACCTCAAAGTTAGCTGAAGGAAAGAAATCATAAAGATCAGATCAGAAATAAATGAAAAAGAAACAAAGGAAACGATAGCAAAATCAATAAAACTAAAAGGTGGTTCTTGAGAAGATAAGCAAAATTGATAAACTATTAGCCAGACTCATCACGGAAAAAAGGGAGAAGACTCAAATCAATAGAGCTAGAAATGAAAAAGAAGTAATAGCTGACACTGCAGAAATACAAAGGATCGTGAGAGATTACCACAAGCCACTATATGCCAATAAAATGGACAACCTGGAAGAAATGGACAAATCTTAGAAAATCAGAGTCATCTGAGACTGAACCAGGAAGAAATAGAAAATATGAACAGACCAATCACAAGCACTGAAATTGAAACTGTGATTAAAAATCTTCCAACAAACAAAAGCCCAGGACCAGATGGCTTCACAGGCGAATCCTATCAAACATGTAGAGAAGAGCTAACACCTATCCTTCTCAGACTCTTCCAAAATATAGCAGGAGGAACACTCCCAAACTCATTCTACGAGGCAACCATCACCCTGATAGCAAAACCAGGCAAAGATGCTACAAAAAAAGAAAACTACAGAACAATATCACTGATGAACATAGATACAAAAATCCTCAATAAAATACTAGTAAACAGAATTCAACACCACATTAAAAGGATCATACACCATGATCAAGTGGGGTTTATCCCAGGAATGCAAGGATTCTTCAATATGCACAAAATCAATCAATGTGATAAACCATATTAAGAAATTGAAGGAGAAAAACCATATGATCATCTCAATAGATGCAGAGAAAGCTTGTGACAAAATTCAACACCCATTTATGATAAAAACCCTGTAGAAAGTAGACATAAAGGGAACTTACCTCAACATAATAAAGGCTATATATGACAAACCCACAGCCAACATCATTCTCAATTGTGAAAAACTGAAACCATTTCCACTAAGATCAGGAACAACACAAGGTTGCCCACCCTCACCACTATTATTCAACATAGTTTTGGAAGTTTTAGCCATAGCAGTCAGAGAAGGAAAAGAAATAAAAGGAATCAAAATCTGAAAAGAAGTAAAACTGTCACTGTTTGCAGATTACATGATACTATACATAGAGAATCCTAAAGATGCTACCAGAAAGCTACTAGAGCTAATCAATGAATTTGGTAAAGTAGCAGGATACAAAATTAATGCACAGAAGTCTCTTGCATTCCTATA